>NW_027258270.1:0-88373 GCF_045791955.1 Oncorhynchus clarkii lewisi | reverse complement strand
ATGAAATATTACTGATAGTCTACAGAGCATCTACAGATGGAGTATCCAACTAAAGTGGAACCACATTTATTTGCTCAGTTTGGGTCCCACTATCAAAAGTACTGATTCAGAAATGTTTACTTAAATTGAAACATTAGACTTTTGTTGTATAATAAGCCGAGTATAAAGAAGATATGAATGTTTAATTGAACTAGTGTATGAATAATGTTTCTGGTATGTTTAGATTAACCTGTAACAAACGCTCCACTGACACATTTTTACACACATTGGATGTGTGGGTGAAAGACAAGAAGATATCCTGTTTACACAAACACAGCTGTGCCTGCCACACACACAGAATTGTAAAATGTGTCCACATAAAAGCTCTCCACAATAAGCCCAGAAAGAAACCAAAAATCACTTGGATACAACACTGCCTATATAAAAAAAGTCACACCTTATCTAATTTCTGTTACTTAATGATAAGACACTTACTTCAGTGGTAGGTGTGTGTTTGAGACGTGAGGTTGTTGTCACTGAAACACAACACAGACAAACAGGTAAATCCGGGCTGCTAAGAGTTGTTACGGTCAGTCTCTCACTTATAACCTATTTACAGGTGAGTGTGACCCTCTGAGGGCAGGACTGGCCCAGAGGCAAAGTCCCATGTCATTGAGTCTGATGATATTGGGCCAATCACAGCACCCCTGAGAAAAACCCTATTGTGTCAATCCATAAGATTTTATGACTGGTGTAATATATTTACAGACAAATTAAAGATTACTGGCTAGATGTCAATGCTATTTCGATTTTCAATATGGAAGAAGGTTTTGTTGAAACACGTTTTTATTGCAGTTGGCATAGGGCCAGGAGGTTTTCCTCACCATAAGTGACCTGAGCAGGAAAAGGTCATTTGGTAAATGAAAACTCCTGCGTGGGGACATCCCATGTTCCTGTTTTTACTTCTTGGGATGTTTTAGAGAATTTATCCTGTTATGATGTGGGGGTTAGTTTAGTGTTAGCACACCGTTAGGCAACACACTACCAGGATACACTTCTACACCCCATCCCCATGGCAGCACCAACCTGGTCAAAGGCTCTGCCAGGAAGCCTTGATAAGCACAACAGGTGGTAGCGATCAGGATTGCTTGGCAATATGTGAACAGATGTCTCTGGTGCAAAGGTCCAGAACGGCAGGCAGTCTCAGGGTAGAGGCAAGCAGGGGTCACACAGAGGTCACACAGAGGTCACACAGAGGTGTGGCAAGTTATAGAACGGCAGGCAGGCTCAGGGTCAGGGTCAGGGCAGAACGGTCAAAACCGGGAAGGACTAGAAAACAGGAGCAAGAATAGACAGAAGCAGGGGAACAAACGCTGGTAGGTTTCACGAAACAAAACGAACTGGCAACAAACAAACAGAGAACGCAGGTATAAATACACAGGGATAGGGAATAATGGGGAAGATGGGCGACACCTGGAGGGGGTGGAGACAAGCACACAGACAGGTGAAACAACAGATCAGGGTGTGACACACATGTTTACTTCTCACATTTACGCAAACATCCAATCACATTATAGACCATGTAGCTAGGCCTAAGACCCCTAGACATAATGAGTCAGGTTACATGTAGCTAGGACCCCTAGACATAATGAGTCAGGTTACAGACCATGTAGCTAGGGCCCCTAGACATAATGAGTCAGGTTACAGACCATGTAAATAGGACCCCTAGACATAATGAGTCAGGTTACAGACCATGTAGCTGGGCCTAAGACCCCTAGACATAATGAGTCAGGTTACAGACCATGTAAATAGGACCCCCAGACATAATGACTCAGGTTACAGACCATGTAGCTAGGACCCCCAGACATAATGACTCAGGTTACAGACCATGTAGCTAGGACCCCTAGACACAATGAGTCAGCTTACAGACCATGTAGCTAGGACCCCTAGACATAATGAGTCAGCTTACAGACCATGCAGCTAGGACCCCTAGACATAATGAGTACAGCAAACCCAGTAGACTAGTTATTGGTTTCGTAATACCTCCACTTTATATTCTCATTATTCATTAGTCAGCTAGTTAACCTTTGCCCTATGCAACTGGGAGACTGTGCTCTTGGTCATTAGTTTAAAGTTTTATTGGTTTTATGTAGACATGGTATTCACCACCCAACAAAATCCTTACTTGCAGATTCCTTCTCAACAATGCAACAATAAGAAATAATACAAGATAAGACATTTTTGCTTAAGTATAATACAGGAAGGCACAATGTATATTACAATATTTACAGATGTTTTGGGGAGGGGGGATTGGGGTCAAGTGTTTAAATGATTCAGTACTTGGTGATAATTATAAGCAGTAGTTGTGATGTGTGTGTAGTGTGTGTGAGTGAGTGCATATGTGCTAAGGTGTGGACAGTCAGTGCAAGTGCTCCGTGTTCAGCAGTCTGAAGGCTTGTAGAAAGAAACTCGTGGCTGGGGTCCTTGATGATACTGCGGGCCTTCAACAGACACCGTGTGGAGTAGATGTCCTGGATGGTGCTGCGGGCCTTCCACAGACACCGTGTGGAGTAGATGTCCTGGATGGTGCTGCGGGCCTTCCACAGACACCGTGTGGAGTAGATGTCCTGGATGGTGCTGAGGGCCTTCCACAGACACTGTGTGGAGTAGATGTCCTGGAAGGTGCTGTGTGCCTTCCACAGACACCGTGTGGAGTAGATGTCCTGGATGGTGCTGCGGGCCTTCCACAGACACCGTGTGGAGTAGATGTCCTGGATGGTGCTGTGGGCTTTCCACAGACACCGTGTGGAGTAGATGTCCTGGATGGTGCTGTGGGCTTTCCACAGACACCGTGTGGAGTAGATGTCCTGGATGGTACTGCGGGCCTTCCACAGACACCGTGTGGAGTAGATGTCCTGGATGGGTGGGAGCACGGTTCCATTGATGGCACCATTAGCGCAACAATAAGGGATTCCTTTGTCTCCAGTGTCCCCAATTAGGGCCTAATAAATAGTTGTTAAGATAAGGAAGAAAGAACACAACAGAGCCACAGAGCAGCATTAACACTTCACATGCTTTCAAAGGGTCCATAACAAAACACTAAGCAATTACTACAGAGACCATAATAACAGCAGCACTAATAGACCCTGGTCATCCAAAGAAGTGTTTCCTAAAATAGATAGCTAGCACCATTATTCTGCTTCCTTGTTAAGTCAACACCTTGCACAGCATATTGGTTTTCCTAGCTGAGAGAAGAAAGATAACAGTTATAGATATTCTTAGTGATAGTTCTGCAGGTGAGTGAAGAAAGATAACAGTAATGGATATTCTTACTGATAGTTCTGCAGGTGAGTGAAGAAAGATAACAGTTATGGATATTCTTACTGATAGTTCTGCAGGTGTCTGAAGAAAGATAACAGTTATGGATATTCTTACTGATAGTTCTGCAGGTGAGTGAAGAAAGATAACAGTTATGGATATTCTTACTGATAGTTCTGCAGGTGTGTGAAGAAAGATAACAGTTATGGATATTCTTACTGATAGTTCTGCAGGTGTGTGAAGAAAGATAACAGTAATGGATATTCTTACTGATAGTTCTGCAGGTGTCTGAAGAAAGATAACAGTTATGGATATTCTTACTGATAGTTCTGCAGGTGTGTGAAGAAAGATAACAGTAATGGATATTCTTACTGATAGTTCTGCAGGTGAGTGAAGAAAGATAACAGTTATGGATATTCTTACTGATAGTTCTGCAGGTGAGTGAAGAAAGATAACAGTTATGGATATTCTTACTGATAGTTCTGCAGGTGAGTGAAAAAAGATAACAGTAATGGATATTCTTACTGATAGTTCTGCAGGTGAGTGAAGAAAGATAACAGTTATGGATATTCTTACTGATAGTTCTGCAGGTGAGTGAAGAAAGATAACAGTTATGGATATTCTTACTGATAGTTCTGCAGGTGAGTGAAGAAAGATAACAGTTATGGATATTCTTACTGATAGTTCTGCAGGTGTGTGAAGAAAGATAACAGTTATGGATATTCTTATTGATAATCCGTAGTAACAACCCATGAGGTGCATTGACAGCAGGTCATCACTGACCGGTCTTAACAGCAGGTCATCACTGACCGGTCTTAACAGCAGGTCATCACTGACTGGTGTTAGTTAACAGGTCATCATCAACTGGTCTTAACAGGCATCAACAGCAGTATGACAGAGCGAAAACAAGGTTGTATAAAGTAGGACAGACAGGAAATGTTTTATTACAGTACATACTGAACCTATAAACTGAACTCTCCCTCTCAATAATGTTTTACAGGAAGTTCAAGAACAGCGGAAGCCATATGAAGGACAGTATGTCTTGTTCCATGAATATTTAACTGATGAGTTGACAGTAAGGAAGCCAAATAATTGCTTTAGAGTAAAGTTCTATCTCATCTATGTGTTCCTTTAGTGTTGTTGTTAATAGATATAAGAGTCTGTTATCCGGGACACAACATGACTGGAGATGGCATCTATGTGTTCCTTTAGTGTTGTTATTAGAGTCTGTTACCGGGACACAACATGACTGGAGATGGCATCTATGTGTTCCTTTAGTGTTGTTATTAGAGTCTGTTACCGGGACACAACATGACTGGAGATGGCATCTATGTGTTCCTTTAGTGTTGTTATTAATGGATATTAGAGTCTGTTACCAGGACACAACATGACTGGAGATGGCATCTATGTGTTCCTTTAGTGTTGTTATTAATGGATATTAGAGTCTGTTACCGGGACACAACATGACTGGAGATGGCATCTATGTGTTCCTTTAGTGTTGTTATTAATGGATATTAGAGTCTGTTACCGGGACACAACATGACTGGAGATGGCATCTATGTGTTCCTTTAGTGTTGTTATTAATGGATATTAGAGTCTGTTACCGGGACACAACATGACTGGAGATGGCATCTATGTGTTCCTTTAGTGTTGTTATTAGAGTCTGTTACTGGGACACAACATGACTGGAGATGGCATCTATGTGTTCCTTTAGTGTTGTTATTAGAGTCTGTTACCGGGACACAACATGACTGGAGATGGCATCTATGTGTTCCTTTAGTGTTGTTATTAATGGATATTAGAGTCTGTTACCGGGACACAACATGACTGGAGATGGCATCTATGTGTTCCTTTAGTGTTGTTATTAATGGATATTAGAGTCTGTTACCGGGACACAACATGACTGGAGATGGCATCTATGTGTTCCTTTAGTGTTGTTATTAATGGATATTAGAGTCTGTTACCGGGACACAACATGACTGGAGATGGCATCTATGTGTTCCTTTAGTGTTGTTATTAGAGTCTGTTACCGGGACACAACATGACTGGAGATGGCATCTATGTGTTCCTTTAGTGTTGTTATTAGAGTCTGTTACTGGGACACAACATGACTGGAGATGGCATCTATGTGTTCCTTTAGTGTTGTTATTAGAGTCTGTTACCGGGACACAACATGACTGGAGATGGCATCTATGTGTTCCTTTAGTGTTGTTATTAATGGATATTAGAGTCTGTTACCAAGACACAACATGACTGGAGATGGCATCTATGTGTTCCTTTAGTGTTGTTATTAGAGTCTGTTACCGGGACACAACATGACTGGAGATGGCATCTATGTGTTCCTTTAGTGTTGTTATTAGAGTCTGTTACCGGGACACAACATGACTGGAGATGGCATCTATGTGTTCCTTTAGTGTTGTTATTAGAGTCTGTTACCGGGACACAACATGACTGGAGATGGCATCTATGTGTTCCTTTAGTGTTGTTATTAATGGATATTAGAGTCTGTTACTGGGACACAACATGACTGGAGATGGCATCTATGTGTTCCTTTAGTGTTGTTATTAGAGTCTGTTACCGGGACACAACATGATTGGAGTTGGCATCTATGTGTTCCTTTAGTGTTGTTATTAGAGTCTGTTACCGGGACACAACATGACTGGAGATGGCATCTATGTGTTCCTTTAGTGTTGTTATTAATGGATATTAGAGTCTGTTACTGGGACACAACATGACTGGAGATGGCATCTATGTGTTCCTTTAGTGTTGTTATTAGAGTCTGTTACCGGGACACAACATGACTGGAGATGGCATCTATGTGTTCCTTTAGTGTTGTTATTAGAGTCTGTTACCAGGACACAACATGACTGGAGATGGCATCTATGTGTTCCTTTAGTGTTGTTATTAGAGTCTGTTACCGGGACACAACATGACTGGAGATGGCATCTATATGTTCCTTTAGTGTTGTTATTAATGGATATTAGAGTCTGTTACCGGGACACAACATGACTGGAGATGGCATCTATGTGTTCCTTTAGTGTTGTTATTAGAGTCTGTTACCAGGACACAACATGACTGGAGATGGCATCTATGTGTTCCTTTAGTGTTGTTATTAATGGATATTAGAGTCTGTTACCGGGACACAACATGACTGGAGATGGCATCTATGTGTTCCTTTAGTGTTGTTATTAGAGTCTGTTACCAAGACACAACATGACTGGAGATGGCATCTATGTGTTCCTTTAGTGTTGTTATTAGAGTCTGTTACTGGGACACAACATGACTGGAGATGGCATCTATGTGTTCCTTTAGTGTTGTTATTAGAGTCTGTTACTGGGACACAACATGATTGGAGTTGGCATCTATGTGTTCCTTTAGTGTTGTTATTAGAGTCTGTTACTGGGACACAACATGACTGGAGATGGCATCTATGTGTTCCTTTAGTGTTGTTATTAATGGATATTAGAGTCTGTTACTGGGACACAACATGACTGGAGATGGCATCTATGTGTTCCTTTAGTGTTGTTATTAGAGTCTGTTACTGGGACACAACATGACTGGAGATGGCATCTATGTGTTCCTTTATTGTTGTTATTATAGTCTGTTACCGGGACACAACATGACTGGAGATGGCATCTATGTGTTCCTTTAGTGTTGTTATTAATGGATATTAGAGTCTGTTACCGGGACACAACATGACTGGAGATGGCATCTATGTGTTCCTTTAGTGTTGTTATTAGAGTCTGTTACCGGGACACAACATGACTGGAGATGGCATCTATGTGTTCCTTTAGTGTTGTTATTAGAGAAACATGTGGACGTCCTGCCTAGAGAAATGCCTGTGTATATATGAGTCCTGAATTAACACATCTGAGTCCTGAATTAACACATCTGAGTCCTGAATTAACACATCTGAGTCCTGAATTAACACATCTGTGTCCTGAATTAACACATCTGAGTCCTGAATGAACACATCTGAGTCCTGAATGAACACATCTGAGTCCTGAATTAACACATCTGAGTCCTGAATTAACACATCTGAGTCCTGAATTAACACATCTGAGTCCTGAATTAACACATCTGAGTCCTGAATTAACACATCTGAGTCCTGAATTAACACATCTGAGTCCTGAATTAACACATCTCTAAAGGTGAAAGTTCTTGAATTATGGTGGCACTTCATTTCTCTAGATTATTTTAGATTTAAAATGTATTTGGGTACATCTTCCCATTTTAAATCAACTCATATGATTACTTTTAATAATTATTTTACCATTATGATAACTGTGCCAACAGTAGGAGTAGTACACCAGGTCATCAATCCTTTAAAAATAATTTACTACGATTATGAATATTGCTCACCATGTTATTTCCTTTAAATGGACCAACATCATGTGAATATTGCTCACCATGTTATTTCCTGTAAATGGACCAACATCATGTGAATATTGCTCACCATGTTATTTCCTTTAAATGGACCAACATCATGTGAATATTGCTCACCATGTTATTTCCTTTAAATGGACCAACATCATGTGAATATTGCTCACCATGTTATTTCCTTTAAATGGACCAACATCATGTGAATATTGCTCACCATGTTATTTCCCTTCCTTTAAATGGACCAACATCATGTGAATATTGCTCACCATGTTATTTCCTTTAAATGAACCAACATCATGTGAATATTGCTCACCATGTTATTTCCCTTCCTTTAAATGGACCAACATCATGTGAATATTGCTAACCATGTTATTTCCTTTAAATGGACTAACATCATGTGAATATTGCTCACCATGTTATTTCCTTTAAATGGACCAACATCATGTGAATATTGCTCACCATGTTATTTCCCTTCCTTTAAATGGACCAACATCATGTGAATATTGCTCACCATGTTATTTCCTTTAAATGAACCAACATCATGTGAATATTGCTCACCATGTTATTTCCCTTCCTTTAAATGGACCAACATCATGTGAATATTGCTAACCATGTTATTTCCTTTAAATGGACTAACATCATGTGAATATTGCTCACCATGTTATTTCCTTTAAATGGACCAACATCATGTGAATATTGCTCACCATGTTATTTCCTTTAAATGGACCAACATCATGTGAATATTGCTCACCATGTTATTTCCCTTCCTTTAAATGGACTAACATCATGTGAATATTGCTCACCATGTTATTTCCCTTCCTTTAAATGGACTAACATCATGTGAATATTGCTCACCATGTTATTTCCCTTCCTTTAAATGGACCAACATCCTGTGAATATTGCTCACCATGTTATTTCCCTTCCTTTAAATGGACCAACATCATGTGAATATTGCTCACCATGTTATTTCCCTTCCTTTAAATGGACTAACATCATGTGAATATTGCTCACCATGTTATTTTCTTTAAATGGACCAACATCATGTGAATATTGCTCACCATGTTATTTCCTTTAAATGGGCCAACATCATGTGAATATTGCTCACCATGTTATTTCCCTTCCTTTAAATGGACCAACATCATGTGAATATTGCTCACCATGTTATTTCCTTTAAATGGACCAACATCATGTGAATATTGCTCACCATGTTATTTCCCTTCCTTTAAAAGGACTAACATCATGTGAATATTGCTCACCATGTTATTTCCCTTCCTTTAAATGGACTAACATCATGTGAATATTGCTCACCATGTTATTTCCCTTCCTTTAAATGGACCAACATCCTGTGAATATTGCTCACCATGTTATTTCCCTTCCTTTAAATGGACTAACATCATGTGAATATTGCTCACCATGTTATTTCCCTTCCTTTAAATGGACTAACATCATGTGAATATTGCTCACCATGTTATTTTCTTTAAATGGACCAACATCATGTGAATATTGCTCACCATGTTATTTCCCTTCCTTTAAATGGACTAACATCATGTGAATATTGCTCACCATGTTATTTCCTGTAAATGGACCAGCATCATGTGAATATTGCTCACCATGTTATTTCCTTTAAATGGACCAACATCATGTGAATATTGCTCACCATGTTATTTCCCTTCCTTTAAATGGACTAACATCATGTGAATATTGCTCACCATGTTATTTCCCTTCCTTTAAATGGACTAACATCATGTGAACATTGCTCACCATGTTATTTCCTTTAAATGGACTAACATCATGTGAAAATTGCTCACCATGTTATTTCCCTTCCTTTAAATGGACTAACATCATGTGAATATTGCTCACCATGTTATTTCCTTTAAATGGACCAACATCATGTGAATATTGCTCACCATGTTATTTCCTTTAAATGGACCAACATCATGTGAATATTGCTCACCATGTTATTTCCTTTAAATGGACCAACATCATGTGAATATTGCTCACCATGTTATTTCCTTTAAATGGACTAACATCATGTGAATATTGCTCACCATGTTATTTCCCTTCCTTTAAATGGACTAACATCATGTGAATATTGCTCACCATGTTATTTCCCTTCCTTTAAATGGACTAACATCATGTGAATATTGCTCACCATGATATTTCCCTTCCTTTAAATGGACCAACATCCTGTGAATATTGCTCACCATGTTATTTCCCTTCCTTTAAATGGACTAACATCATGTGAATATTGCTCACCATGTTATTTCCCTTCCTTTAAATGGACTAACATCATGTGAATATTGCTCACCATGTTATTTCCTTTAAATGGACCAACATCATGTGAATATTGCTCACCATGTTATTTCCCTTCCTTTAAATGGACTAACATCATGTGAATTTTGCTCACCATGTTATTTCCTGTAAATGGACCAGCATCATGTGAATATTGCTCACCATGTTATTTCCTTTAAATGGACCAACATCATGTGAATATTGCTCACCATGTTATTTCCCTTCCTTTAAATGGACTAACATCATGTGAATATTGCTCACCATGTTATTTCCCTTCCTTTAAATGGACTAACATCATGTCAATATTGCTCACCATGTTATTTCCTTTAAATGGACTAACATCATGTGAATATTGCTCACCATGTTATTTCCTTTAAATGGACCAACATCATGTGAATATTGCTCACCATGTTATTTCCCTTCCTTTAAATGGACCAACATCATGTGAATATTGCTCACCATGTTATTTCCCTTCCTTTAAATGGACTAACATCATGTGAATATTGCTCACCATGTTATTTCCTTTAAATGGACCAACATCATGTGAATATTGCTCACCATGTTATTTCCTTTAAATGGACCAACATCATGTGAATATTGCTCACCATGTTATTTCCTTTAAATGGACCAACATCATGTGAATATTGCTCACCATGTTATTTCCCTTCCTTTAAATGGACTAACATCATGTGAATATTGCTCACCATGTTATTTCCTTTAAATGGACTAACATCATGTGAAAATTGCTCACCATGTTATTTCCCTTCCTTTAAATGGACTAACATCATGTGAATATTGCTCACCATGTTATTTCCCTTCCTTTAAATGGACCAACATCATGTGAATATTGCTAACCATGTTATTTCCTTTAAATGGACCAACATCATGTGAATATTGCTCACCATGTTATTTCCCTTCCTTTAAATGGACCAACATCATGTGAATATTGCTCACCATGTTATTTCCTGTAAATGGACCAACACCATGTGAATATTGCTCACCATGTTATTTCCTTTAAATGGACCAACATCATGTGAATATTGCTCACCATGTTATTTCATTTAAATGGACTAACATCATGTGAATATTGCTCACCATGTTATTTCCTTTAAATGGACCAACATCATGTGAATATTGCGCACCATGTTATTTCCCTTCCTTTAAATGGACCAACATCATGTGAATATTGCTAACCATGTTATTTCCTTTAAATGGACTAACATCATGTGAATATTGCTCACCATGTTATTTCCTTTAAATGGGCCAACATCATGTGAATATTGCTCACCATGTTATTTCCCTTCCTTTAAATGGACCAACATCATGTGAATATTGCTCACCATGTTATTTCCTTTAAATGGACCAACATCATGTGAATATTGCTCACCATGTTATTTCCTTTAAATGGACCAACATCATGTGAATATTGCTCACCATGTTATTTCCTTTAAATGGACCAACATCATGTGAATATTGCTCACCATGTTATTTCCTTTAAATGGACCAACATCATGTGAATATTGCTCACCATGTTATTTTCTTTAAATGGACCAACATCATGTGAATATTGCTCACCATGTTATTTCCTTTAAATGGACTAACATTGTGTGAATATTGCTCACCATGTTATTTCCCTTCCTTTAAATGGACTAACATCATGTGAATATTGCTCACCATGTTATTTCCCTTCCTTTAAATGGACCAACATCATGTGAATATTGCTAACCATGTTATTTCCTTTAAATGGACCAACATCATGTGAATATTGCTCACCATGTTATTTCCCTTCCTTTAAATGGACTAACATCATGTGAATATTGCTCACCATTTTATTTCCTTTAAATGGACCAACATCATGTGAATATTGCTCACCATGTTATTTCGCTTCCTTTAAATGGACTAACATCATGTGAATATTGCTCACCATGTTATTTCCTGTAAATGGACTAACATCATGTGAATATTGCTCACCATGTTATTTCCCTTCCTTTAAATGGACTAACATCATGTGAATATTGCTCACCATGTTATTTCCCTTCCTTTAAATGGACTAACATGTGAATATTGCTCACCATGTTATTTCCTTTAAATGGACCAACATCATGTGAATATTGCTCACCATGTTATTTTCTTTAAATGGACCAACATCATGTGAATATTGCTCACCATGTTATTTCCCTTCCTTTAAATGGACCAACATCATGTGAATATTGCTCACCCTGTTATTTCCTTTAAATGGACCAACATCATGTGAATATTGCTCACCATGTTATTTCCTGTAAATGGACCAACAGCATGTGAATATTGCTCACCATGTTATTTCCTTTAAATGGACCAACATCATGTGAATATTGCTCACCATGTTATTTCCCTTCCTTTAAATGGACCAACATCATGTGAATATTGCTCACCATGTTATTTCCTTTAAATGGACCAACATCATGTGAATATTGCTCACCATGTTATTTTCTTTAAATGGACCAACATCATGTGAATATTGCTCACCATGTTATTTCCCTTCCTTTAAATGGACCAACATCATGTGAATATTGCTCACCATGTTATTTCCCTTCCTTTAAATGGACCAACATCATGTGAATATTGCTCACCATGTTATTTCCCTTCCTTTAAATGGACCAACATCATGTGAATATTGCTCACCATGTTATTTCCCTTCCTTTAAATGGACCAACATCATGTGAATATTGCTCACCATGTTATTTCCCTTCCTTTAAATGGACCAACATCATGTGAATATTGCTCACCATGTTATTTCCCTTCCTTTAAATGGACCAACATCATGTGAATATTGCTCACCATGTTATTTCCCTTCCTTTAAATGGACCAACATCATGTGAATATTGCTCACCATGTTATTTCCTTTAAATGGACCAACAGCATGTGAATATTGCTCAACATGTTATTTCCTTTAAATGGACCAACATCATGTGAATATTGCTCACCATGTTATTTCCTTTAAATGGACTAACATCATGTGAATATTGCTCACCATGTTATTTCCTTTAAATGGACCAACATCATGTGAATATTGCTCACCATGTTATTTCCTGTAAATGGACCAACATCATGTGAAACTTAGTGTTAAGACCCACCACATTTATGACATACTAAAATGGTGAACTAATAATGATATGTAATATCGACCCCTCCCCCAATAACAGTCTGCCACTGGTGAGAATGATCAAGGTCCTTGTACACTGTATCTTTGGAATCAGTGATTTTCAAGGCAGCAGCACCAAAGACGTAAAACTGAGGGATACACATTATACTAGTAAAAATAATGTTTTTTTAATAGCCTTCTTTCCTTTTTTGTCAGGATTTGGCCAGGGTTGTTCCGGTTTTTGGTCACTAGATGCCCCCATTGTGCTTTTTGACCTTTTGTTTTCCCTTGATCCCCATTATTATTTGCACCTGTGCCTCGTTTCCCCTGATTGTATTTAAACCCTTAGTTTTCCTCAGTTCTTTGCTCTGTGTTTGTATGTTAGCACCCAGCCCTAGTATTCTGTGAACGCTTGTTGATCCCGGTGGACTCTCTTGTGGAATTCTGTTTTTGTTCTTGTTTATTTATTTTTGAGTATCTTTTGAGGCTTTTTATGCTATTCCTACCACCTTGTGGATTTACCTTTTTGTCTTGGAGGATTACCTTTGTTCTTGTGGAATTCCTTTTGAGGTTGTGGAGTTACATGTTTTCCTGAAGGACTTCTCTTTTTACTTCATTAAATACACCGTCTCAAGTACTGCTGTGTCTGCCTCATCTTCTGGGTTCTGCCGACTATTCGTGGCTCAGTAGGTTAAGTGACTGTTTCTCACTCCGGAGACCCGGGTTCGTAACCGCTGCTGACAGAAACACAGAGCCTAAAATGAACCCAGAGGCGGCCAGTTCCCAGGACCTTGTTGCCATGCTGTCCCACCACCAGGAGACTGTCCAACGCCACGAAGCCGCCCTGGTTCAGCAAGAGGCCTTAATGGCTAGACATTCTCATCTTCTGTCGGAGATGCTGACTTCCATAAAGTAGATATCTGATCGACTTACCCCGGCAACAGTTCCCGTCCCAGTACCTCAGATTCACGTACCCATGGCAGTTAATACCCTGGCTGAACCTCGTCTTCCACCTCCCCAACGGTTCTCAGGTGATCCAAGTGCTTGTAAAGGGTTTCTCACCCAATGTTCTCTCTCCTTCGAGCTGCAACCCTCGTCGTTCCCCACCGACCGGTCTAAGATCGCATATATCATCACCCTGCTGTCGGGAAAAGCCCTGGCCTGGGCTACTGCTGTGTGGGATGCCCATAATTCCTGCTGTGCCAGCTACTCTGCCTTTGCTGAGGAATTCAAACGAGTGTTTCAAGGCCCAAGCAGTGGTCCTGAATCAGCCAAACAGCTCCTGACTCTCCACCAAGGTCGGCGCAGCGTGACGGACTATGCCATCCAGTCCGCACGGTAGCAGCAGCGAGTGGCTGGAACAACGAGGCGCTCACGGTGTGCTTTCTGAAAGGCCTTTCCGACACCATCCAAGATGAACTGGCCACTCGGGAACCACCGGACAATCTCGAGTCCCTGATCAAGTTGGCCTCACGCATTGACCAGCGTCTGAGAGAGAGAGAACTCAACCGTAGACCTCTAGCCCCTATCAGTCCCAGCTCCGAGTCCCCACCTTTATCCTCGCTGGCTCCACCGGAACCCATGCAGATTGGACGTATCTCCCAGGCTGAGAGAGACCGCCGGATGAGGGAGCGACGCTGTCTATATTGTGGCAAACCGGGCCATTTCCGTTCCACGTGTCCCGGGCTCCAGGGAAACGCTCTGTCCCGTACAGACCGGGGGGAACTGTAACGGGAAACATAACCTCCTCCCATCCGTCCAACTCCCGTCTGCTCATTCCAGTCACCCTTTCCTGGGACAACCACAAGCTTCACCTTCAAGCCTTGGTAGACTCTGGAGCCGCAGGTAACTTCATGGATGGTGTCTGGGCGAAGGAGAATGGCGTTCCCTCTGAACCTCTAAGTGACCCCATGAGGGTTACTACATTGGATGGAAGCCCTTTGGGATCTGGACTTGTCACTCATGTCACTACCTCCTTGCGACTTTCAGTTTCACAACACCAGGAATTGATGAACTTTCATTTGATCTCCTGTTCCGAGTTCCCTCTCGTCCTTGGATACCCCTGGCTTCACAGCCATAACCCTCACATCGACTGGTCTGTGGGCACTATCAAGCAGTGGGGTCCTACGTGCCAAGCTACTTGTATTTTCTCGAATTCCCCGAGTTCTACTCCCGAGTCTTTAGAATCCATCGACCTGACCCGAGTTCCCGAGTGTTACCATGACCTCAAACTGGTATTTAGCAAACAGAGGGCCACCATGCTACCACCCCATAGACCTTATGATTGCCCCATCGAACTGTTTCCGGGCACTTGCCCCCCCAGGGGTCGGATCTTTTCCCTATCTCCACCCGAACGAGCTGCTATGGATACCTACATCAAGGACGCTCTGGAAGCAGGCCTCATGCGTCCATCCACCTCCCCGGCGGGAGCAGGGTTTTTCTTTGTGGCCAAGAAAGACGGTGGCTTACGTCCTTGCATCGACTACCGGGGACTCAATGCCATAACCGTCCGTAACCGTTACCTGCTACCCCTTATGGCCACAGCCTTCGAGCTGCTCCAGGAAGCAGTTGTTTTCACTAAGCTTGACCTGCGGAACGCATACCATCTTGTGCGGATCAGACCTGGTGACGAGTGGAAGACCGCTTTCAACACGCCTACTGGTCACTATGAATACTTGGTGATGCCCTTCGGCCTGACCAACGCCCCAGCGGTGTTCCAAGCGCTCATAAACGATGTGCTTAGGGATATGCTTAACATATTTGTGTTCGTTTACTTGGATGACATCCTCATCTCTTCGAGCTCTCTTCAAGAACACACAAAGCATGTCAGACAAGTACTCAAACGCCTCCTAGACAGCCATCTGTACGTTAAGCCGGAAAAATGTGAATTCCATTCATCCCGAGTACAATTCCTGGGATTTGTAGTGGAACCCGGTCGAGTCCAAATGGACCCCAGGAAGGTAGGGGCGGTAGCGGATTGGCCCACCCCCAAATCTGTTAAGGAAGTTCAGCGTTTCCTGGGCTTCACAAACTTTTACCGCAAGTTCATCAAGAACTTCAGCTTGGTGGCAGCCCCTCTCTCAGCTTTAACCAAGGGTGGCAATGCAAGGTTTTTGTGGGGAAGAGAAGCTGAGACGGCCTTCCAATCCTTCCAGTATCCCATCCTGATACTACCGACTACGGATGAACCGTTTGTGGTGGAGGTAGACGCCTCAGAGGTTGGTGTTGGAGCTGTCCTGTCTCAGAGGGGTGAAGACAAGAAGCTTCATCCGTGCGCTTTCTTCTCACACCGGCTTACCCCGGCTGAGAGGAACTACGATGTGGGGGATCGTGAACTCCTAGCGGTTAAGATGGCATTGAAGGAATGGAGACACTGGCTCGAGGGGGCTTCTCACCCGTTTCAAGTGCTCACGGACCACACAAATCTGGAATATATCCAGCAGGCGAAGCGGTTGAACTCTAGACAAGCTAGATGGTCTCTTTTCTTCAATCGATTCCAGTTTATCCTCACCTATCGGCCCGGGTCGAAGAATCTCAAACCGGATGCCCTGTCCCGAGTCTACGCTCCTGCCATTCGAGATGACACGGACATGCCTGTCCTTCCTGCTGCTAAGATCGTGGCTCCGATCTCGTGGCAAGTTGAGGATACCGTGAGACGAGCTCAAGCTTTCGAACCGGACCCGAAAGGAGGCCCTGCCAATCGGTTGTTTGTCCCCAAGGCAGTGAGGACTCAGGTCCTTCTGTGGGGGCACTCCTCTCGCCTCACCTGTCATCCGGGCGTAGGTCGCACCTTGGAGTTCATCCAGCGTAAGTTCTGGTGGCCTACCATAAGAGAAGACGTTGCCACTTTCGTCAATGCCTGCCCTGTGTGCTGCCAGGGCAAATCTTCTCACCTCCGCCCTCAAGGACTCCTTCACCCTTTACCTGTTCCCCACAGACCCTGGTCCCATATCTCGTTGGACTTTATTACTGGCCTTCCTCCATCCCATAGCAATACTACTATCCTAGTCATAATCGACAGGTTTTCTAAGGCGGCCAGGTTCGTCCCTCTGACTAAGTTACCTTCTGCCAAGGAAACTGCTGAGTTGGTAATTAATCATGTGTTCCGAGTCTTCGGCATTCCTCAAGATATGGTTTCTGACAGAGGTCCCCAGTTCGCCTCAAGGTTTTGGAAGGCCTTCTGCCAACTCATGGGGGCTTCTGCCAGTCTATCTTCAGGGTACCATCCGGAGTCCAACGGTCAAACAGAGAGGATGAATCAAGAGCTGGAAACCACCCTCCGATGTATGACTCGTAACAACCCGTCCACATGGTCGTCCTTCATTGTTTGGGCCGAATACGCGCACAACACCTTGCGCTCCTCCTCCACTGGTATGTCCCCGCACGAGTGTCAGTTTGGCTATGCCCCTCCATTGTTCCCGGACCAGGAGGCAGAAGTCAGAGTGCCTTCAGCCTTGAAGTTTGTCAGACGCTGTCGGCTTATGTGGAGGAAGACCCGTCTTAATCTTATGCGTTCCTCACAGAGGTACCAACAACAAGCCAACAGACGTCGCCGTCCCGGGCCTACCCTGCGCCCCGGCCAGAGAGTCTGGCTCTCCACAAGAGACTTACCACTACGGGTGGAGTCTCGCAAGCTGTCCCAAAAATACATCGGTCCCTTTAAGGTTGCCAAGAGAGTTAACCCAGTTTCTTATCGCCTACACTTACCCAGATCCCTTAAGATTAATCCGACGTTTCACATTTCCTTATTAAAACCTGTTGTTTTTTCTCCCCTTGTCCCGGCAGACAGACCTCCCCCTCCGCCTCGTGTCATTGGAGGCCAGCCGGCTTATACCGTCCATCGGATACTGGATTCCTGCCGGGTGCAGCGGTCCTGGCAGTATCTGGTGGACTGGGAAGGCTACGGTCCCGAGGAGCGCTCCTGGGTTCCTGCCAAAGACATACTGGACCCTGACCTCATTCGTCGGTTCAGGGCCCTCCACCCCGAGAGAGCTGGTAGGAACGTCAGGAGCCGTTCCTAGGGGGGGGATTCTGTCAGGATTTGGCCAGGGTTGTTCCGGTTTTTGGTCACTAGATGCCCCCATTGTGCTTTTTGACCTTTTGTTTTCCCTTGATCCCCATTATTATTTGCACCTGTGCCTCGTTTCCCCTGATTGTATTTAAACCCTTAGTTTTCCTCAGTTCTTTGCTCTGTGTTTGTATGTTAGCACCCAGCCCTAGTATTCTGTGAACTCTTGTTCCCGGTGGACTCTCTTGTGGAATTCTGTTTTTGTTCTTGTTTATTTATTTTTGAGTATCTTTTGAGGCTTTTTATGCTATTCCTACCACCTTGTGGATTTACCTTTTTGTCTTGGAGGATTACCTTTGTTCTTGTGGAATTCCTTTTGAGGTTGTGGAGTTACATGTTTTCCTGAAGGACTTCTCTTTTTACTTCATTAAATACATCGTCTCAAGTACTGCTGTGTCTGCCTCATCTTCTGGGTTCTGCCGACTATTCGTGGCTCAGTAGGTTAAGTGACTGTTTCTCACTCCGGAGACCCGGGTTCGTAACCGCTGCTGACACTTTTTATTGATCTATACAAAATATTAAATACTTTAGCTGACTGTCTAGCATAAAATAAGAGATATCTCTAAATCCCCAAAACATCACTACAACTCTACACATCAATACTGGAACAAGGATATTTGCAGACCCTGAGCTTTTAAAACAATGCATACACATACAGTTGTGCAGCATAAAGGACTTGCATTAGGTCATTAATAAACAGTTCAATACAAACAAAGACAGTTATGATATGTAACTATTTGTCATTTTAAAGTGTTTTTCATGGAAGGGACCCAAATGCCACTGTAATTCAAGAATGACCCAAGTGTAAATAAGACGCTGGGTTTGATCTTGAATAATCAAACCCATTAGGTTTCCTCACCATTGAGTGTACACATGGAAAGCTAACTGTCATTCCTGTAAAGCACCGCTCAGCACAAGGCCCTGATTAATCAATCCATTTACAATGTTTGTTTTATATTTGTTTATCAAATTGGTCAGAGAGGATATACCAAGTGAGTTGAGTTTATCTCTGCCCAAACCCTGACACATCTACTACTGTAAGTGTAACAGGGGTATTTCAGTAGCAATAGCTTCAGAGGAACTGGGCTGGAGACGGGATGGTTCAGGCCCAACCAATTTGTACTGTATTTGGCAGTGTGCTGGACACCTCTGACTGATTCAGGTCAGGTCAGGGTTACGACTCATTTGTGGCACAAAAATGAGAAGCTAGTTTTGAAGTGGGACCGGTTTGTCGGATTGAAATTAACATATTGGAGTAAGGGAACCGTGCTCACATCTACTGTATGCGTTGCTCATTTCACCCCGGAGGACTTCGATGGCTTAATATACCCAGTGGACTGCAGCACACAGAATGATACTGTCACATCTGCTCCTGCTACCCCCCCTAGTGGACATCCGGTGTCTTCTTGACCTGCAGCCTTTCCCCCAGTTCTCTCCCTCTCCCTCTTCTTCTCTCTCTGTGTGTGATTGTGTGGTTGGAGACAGGTGTGCTGGACTCAGAGCAGTTCCCCACCAGCTGCAACCCGTTCCATAATCAAGACCTCTACAAATACTCAATCCTGCCACTTCCACTCTGTCAGATCGTAGTCTCCGTTCACGCATCTAGCTATTTGTTGTTATTTAAGATCCTGCTGTGCCTATTTCCGTGCCTGACACTGTTTCTCTTCTCACTGCAGTTTTGCCGCTCTAACTCTGGTTCCACATCTCGTTACCCTGTTCTGGATTCAACTCATCACTTCCTTGGATTCCCCTCCAGACCTGTTTACCCTGTCCCAACGCAGCTCACTCCAACCTCAGCCTCCATAACTGGTTTCCTACAACTCATCCAAGCTTCGCTGGATCTGCACTTCATCTCTTAAGCATTAAGAAGGAAAGAAATTCAACAGATTAACCTTTAACAAGGCACACTTGTTAATTGAAATTCCAGGTGACTACCTCATGAAGCTGGTTGAGAGAATGCCAATAGCGTGCAAAGCTGTCATCAACGCAAAGGGTGGCTACTTTTGAAGAATTGCAAATTTAAAACATATTTTGATTTATTTAAATAGTTTGTTTACTACATGATTCCATATGTTGTATTTCCTAGTTTTGATGCCTTCAGTATTATTCTACAAATCAAAGTTTATTTGTCACGTGCGCCGAATACAACAGGTGAGATGCTTACTTACAGGCTCTAACCAATAGTGCAGGAAAAAAAAGGTGTGTGTGGAAATAAAACAGTAAAGACATTTGAAAATAACAGTAGCAAGGCTGTATACAGACACCAGTTAGTCAGGCTGATTGAGGTAGTATGTAGATCTGGTTAAAGTGACTATGCATATATGATGAACAGAGAGTAGCAGTAGCGTAAAAGAGGGGTTGGCGGGTGGTGGGACACAATGCAGACAGCCCGGTTCGCCAATGTGCGGGAGCACTGGTTGGTCAGGCCAATTGAGGTAGTAGGTACATGAATGTATAGTTAAAGTGACTTTGCATATATGATAAACAGAGAGTAGCAGCAGTGTAAAAGAGGGGTTGGGAGGGGGACACAATGCAAATAGCCCGGGTAACCATTTGGTTACCTGTTCAGGAGGCTTATGGCTTGGGGGTAAAAACTGTTGAGAAGCCTTTTTGCCCTATACTTGGCACTCCGGTACCACGCGGTAGTAGAGAGAACAGTCTATGACTGGGGTCTTTGACAATTTTTAGGGCCTTCCTCTGACAATGTAGAAAATAGTCCAAATTAAGAAAAACCCTTGAATGAGTCCAAACGTTTAACTGGTACTGTACATCCACAAGTCCTAATTGTCTCAGACCACGGGGTCTTGGTCAAAACATATTTTGCGAAACGCTGACCCTTAAGCCATTTGCTGATTCTGAACGGATGCTGCAGTAAATGTTCACACTAAACGGTTAAGTTACAGGTTACTGTTAGTCCACAACCAGCTGTCAAAACAAGCTGCTTCCTGAGCCACTAGTGAGGAGATGGCAACCTTTCTCCATTACCCAGAGAGGAGACGGCACCACTGAAACCACAATGCTGTCTGGTGCCCATGCATGAGGACATTTCAAATAAACCAACTCAATCCCTTTTGTATTATTGTCTGTATGAAGTCTGTATGCTCAACAATATGATAACAGCCTACGGTCCTATTGAGGTCCAGTGAAACATATAGCCAACTACAGGGTTTAGAGGCAGGTGGAGGTGCAGTATATCCACTTCTGCCTAGTCACAGTAATTAGTAATTACCTGTCTGTTGTGGGTTGTTGTTTACACAAGATGGTGAAATGAATCCTGGGAGGTTCATTTAAAAACTCATTATTTGGGGATTATGGCCAAGCACATCCTGTACAATACCGAGGATAATATTCTAATGTAGACAGTTTGTGGGGGTGTGTGTGGCTGTGGAAGACTGGGGCAACAAAATGTTAAAGAGCAGAGCCTTTATAAGGGTCATCCCAGGTGAGGCTTTGGCTTGAGAGGAAAGTAGAAGGCAAGTGGTGATCACTAAGCATCTAAAGGTAGGTTTTCAGTCCTTTTAACAGTTTCATTAGAGGAAACTCGTCTTAATTTATACTAAGACTGCGTGTGCTGACTCTACAGTATGTGCTTTGTGACAGGAGGACGTGCAGGGATGAGACCCATGGACCACAGTGTGCTGAAATGTTGCCTCTTCTCCCTATTCTTGCTAACAGGTAAGATATTGGGTTCCATTTTACTCTTCTTAAAACAGGCGCGAATTATGCTAGAATAATGTAATCTTTGTTCCTATTAGGAGATACGAAGTAAAGAGTGTAAAACACTTTTATGATATGCGATTGCAAACAGCAATTTTCATTTTTATTTCTTGTCACAAACAGATATTATTAAAGTCATGAAAAAGAAACATGTCCAATGAAAAATCAAATAAATATAACCCAGCTAGCACATTTGGTTCCTTGGAACTTGCGGGAACGTATGTTTTTGGTTTTACATTGGTTGTGGGAACACAGCCATACGTTTCCTGACTGGTAAAACTGAACGTTTTTTAAACATTCTGAGAGCAGAAGTGAAAATGTTATCTGTTCTGAGAACATTTATTTTTAGGTTGCAGGAAGGTTCTGATAACGTTTTACTCTGGTTCCTTGAACATTTTCCTGGGAGTTATATTTTATTATAATATCGAATTATATTTGATTAAATATGCAGACAGACAGATTAAAAGTAAGTTTACATTGTAATGCCTCTGACAGACAAATTTCTAGCTCCGTCCATAACTTTTGGACTTTATAGCATTCCCAGAAAGCATGGATTATTGAGTCATTGTTAGTTTTACACTTAAGACATGACTGAATGTGTAATTTTTAAGCATACATTTTCATTAACTGTAATGTCGTTAATTAAGCTCTTACATTCCCTCCATCTTGTGCCAACATCAGTTATTTTTAAGCCTTGGTTCCAATAGTTTATATATATATATATTAAGAGATTGACAGTTGTATATGCTCTCTCCAAGGTTTTGTATATCTTATATCATACGTACATCATTTTTTGACTCATATAGATTTCCTCAGGGTTGCTCTGATGTCCAGAAGATTTCAAATCTAAATTTCGTGATATGTAACTTTGAAGTTGCAGGTATTTGAAAATATCTACATTGGTCAGTCCAACATTGCGTTTTAATTCTGTCATGGAAATAAATATGTTTCCTGTTAAGCAAGTCATTTTATCAAATCAATTCATTTTATGGTTTCCATTCTTTTAGATTTTCATATGGACCAATTTATCGGAGAATTCTGAAAAGCTATTCAATGATTGTTCCATGGGGTTGTTTTTTTAGGGAGTAATATTGCTTCTTGTAAAATACGTTTCATTTTCTTCTATATTGTTATATTGTTCTGAACTATGACGTTGTTAATGTTCTTAGCTTTATCCATTGAAAATAGACAAAAACAAAAATAAATTATTTTTTGGGATGAGGATGCACATCTTTTTTACTCATATAACAGACCCCATTTCAAAGGTAACAAGCACTCATTAAGATCAGGTGTGGCCAATTAGTGGGCGCGACCAACCCACCTGAACACACTTTACAAGGTAGAGGATGGAGTTTTGTTGATTGCTGAGATCAAAATCGATATGTTTTTACATAACAATCTTCAAACATTCTCATTACAACAATTTTCTTGTGGTTTTTATAGAAAGTTTTCTTGTATTTTTTAAAAATTGTATTACTTTCTCAGAACGTAACTGATAATGGACTAGTGATAAGAGTATCAGGTTTAGATACAGTGCAATATACAGAGAGCATGATCACTTTTTACAGTGAGTCACTACTTTGAAGACATGCAACAACCTTATCCCATTTCATTTTGACTGTGTAAGCCATTTATTGTACTGTGTTGAACTATTGAAAAGCCTCTTTGGTTCCTAGAAAAGCGCTATATAAATCCAATATTATATTCTGAAATTAAATACCCATCTCTGGTTCCACAGTATCTGCATCAGGCACTCTATCCAATGCAGCAATTACTACTATCCAACCACTATCTAATACAGCCAGTGCCTCCCAACCAGCCAACACAGCCACTTCATCCAGTGCAACCACACCATCCTGTTTGACCCGTCGATGTCTGGCCAGCATGCTGATTGCGAAAGAAGCTCGGAGTCCGCCACAGTCTCCACGGTGCATCTCAATTATCCGTGTGCCGTCAATCGTGTACGAAACTCTGTCTGTCGTAAGTCCCTTTCCTTTTAATTGAGTTTTCTACAATGTGATGAGTTTCAGAGATAACATATTGACATTTCTATCACTGTGATGAATTATCCTGTTCCTAATAAGGATACAAAAAACCTCCGCTTCGAGAGTCGTCTGGAAGTCCCGCTGGTAAGTACCCTCTTAGGAAGAAAAAAAAAGGTGCTATAACCTAAAACGGTTCTCCGGCTGTCTTCATAGGAGAACCTTTTGAAGAACCCTATTTGATTCCAGGTAGAATCCTTTCCACAGAGGGTTTACCCTGGAACCAAAAAGAGTTTTCCTATGAGGACAGCTGAAGAACCCTTTTGGAACCCCCTATTATAAGAGTGTAGGCACAAAACATCCAGAGACATTCAAGTAAATGTGACATTTTGTAATACCACTCATTATGATTATACACTACAGTCTTGGGAAGACCCTGATTTATCATGGGACACATCAGTCTATCATCATGATGTGGTGGTCCTGCCTGTCAGCAAAATCTGGACTCCTGAACTCCATGTGACTAATGGGTGAGTCCACTTACAACAGAATACAATTACTTATGTTATGTTTCATTTTATAACAGTCAATTTATGTGTAATCTTCTAAATAGCAAGTGAAACATGGACAGAATTAGAGACAGTACTAATATGTTTTAAGTGGCCAAATGTTTAGTTGTGACAGTTTTAGTAGATCAATCCTCAGTTGTCTGTCCTCAACCTCTCATGTCTAAAGAGTGCAAACAACGATGAAGCACAGCAACAAGGATTTGCTGGTGCACAGCAACGGGACTATAGAGCACATGGTCATCATGAACACTGTGGTGGGCTGTGAGGTCAATCTGTACAACTACCCCTTCGCTTCAGATTTCTGTGCCATCGCCCTTAATGTGTGGGCAATTAGTGGTAAGTGCATCATTTCAAACCTAATTTTGTCTGCTAAATGGCTCTTGCACACCATTATTTACCAAAGCTCTTACTAACCAAAAACAACAAACCAAAAAACTTTTTTGTTGTCCCCTACTAAAGATTCCATCTTTAACTAAAGTTATCTCCCAAATTAAATAATGTTAATTCATAAGTTAATAACAAATCATAATTATATTAACAACATGACAAATGCAAGCTCTAATTCGTTGTATAGCCTAGTTGAAGGCGGTGGCGTGAAATAGACACATGCGTGGGTAAATGGTAAGCTTTCACCTAGCCTCAAAGCGGAAGTTCAGGATTTTACAACTTAATGTTAGATGGTTCCTCACCCTAAAAGTAGTATGGGCAAGGAGAAATTGTAATCCATGGTTCGGTTCTCTGAACAGCCACTACAAACTTTAGCCACCGCTAACAAAAAATCTATGCGAGTGAAAGGGGAAATCATGCAATTGTCAAAATGTCAATTTTACAAAATATTTTTTTTAATTTGTGGTAGTTTTTCCATCCCCTCCTGAGAACCAAGCTAAAACCGAACAAAGAGCCTAAAATCAAGGAATGAACGAAAGCAAATATGTTGTGGACCGTTACACCCCTAATGCCTATTGATATAAAACATTGTTTTTGTTATAAACTATGGTATGATCTCTGAGTGAGAGAACTGGTATCAAATACAGTGCCTTGCGAAAGTATTCGGCCCCCTTGAACTTTGCGACCTTTTGCCACATTTCAGGCTTCAAACATAAAGATATAAAACTGTATTTTTTTGTGAAGAATCAACAACAAGTGGGACACAATCATGAAGTGGAACGACATTTATTGGATATTTCAAACCTTTTTAACAAATCAAAAACTGAAAAATTGGGCGTGCAAAATTATTCAGCCCCTTTACTTTCAGTGCAGCAAACTCTCTCCAGAAGTTCAGTGAGGATCTCTGAAGGATCCAATGTTGACCTAAATGACTAATGACGATAAATACAATCCACCTGTGTGTAATCAAGTCTCCGTATAAATGCACCTGCACTGTGATAGTCTCAGAGGTCCGTTAAAAGCGCAGAGAGCATCATGAAGAACAAGGAACACACCAGGCAGGTCCGAGATACTGTTGTGAAGAAGTTTAAAGCCGGATTTGGATACAAAAAGATTTCCCAAGCTTTAAACATCCCAAGGAGCACTGTGCAAGCGATAATATTGAAATGGAAGGAGTATCAGACCACTGCAAATCTACCAAGACCTGGCCGTCCCTCTAAACTTTCAGCTCATACAAGGAGAAGACTGATCAGAGATGCAGCCAAGAGGCCCATGATCACTCTGGATGAACTGCAGAGATCTACAGCTGAGGTGGGAGACTCTGTCCATAGGACAACAATCAGTCGTATATTGCACAAATCTGGCCTTTATGGAAGAGTGGCAAGAAGAAAGCCATTTCTTAAAGATATCCATAAAAAGTGTTGTTTAAAGTTTGCCACAAGCCACCTGGGAGACACACCAAACATGTGGAAGAAGGTGCTCTGGTCAGATGAAACCAAAATTGAACTTTTTGGCAACAATGCAAAACGTTATGTTTGGCGTAAAAGCAACACAGCTGAACACACCATCCCCACTGTCAAACATGGTGGTGGCAGCATCATGGTTTGGGCCTGCTTTTCTTCAGCAGGGACAGGGAAGATGGTTAAAATTGATGGGAAGATGGATGGAGCCAAATACAGGACCATTCTGGAACAAAACCTGATGGAGTCTGCAAAAGACCTGAGACTGGGACGGAGATTTGTCTTCCAACAAGACAATGATCCAAAACATAAAGCAAAATCTACAATGGAATGGTTCAAAAATAAACATATCCAGGTGTTAGAATGGCCAAGTCAAAGTCCAGACCTGAATCCAATCGGGAATCTGTGGAAAGAACTGAAAACTGCTGTTCAAATGCTCTCCATCCAACCTCACTGAGCTCGAGCTGTTTTGCAAGGAGGAATGGGAAAAAATGTCAGTCTCTCGATGTGCAAAACTGATAGAGACATACCCCAAGCGACTTACAGCTGTAATCGCAGCAAAAGGTGGCGCTACAAAGTATTAACTTAAGGGGGCTGAATAATTTTGCACGCCCAATTTTTCAGTTTTTGATTTGTTAAAAAAGTTTGAAATATCCAATAAATGTTGTTCCACTTCATGATTGTGTCCCACTTGTTGTTGATTCTTCACAAAAAAATAGTTTTATATCTTTATGTTTGAAGCCTGAAATGTGGCAAAAGGTCGCAAAGTTCAAGGGGGCCGAATACTTTCGCAAGGCACTGTATCTGCTTTTCCAGGATGTGGCATGTTCCTGGACTTTGGGAATGTGAGCAAAACTAGTGCAAACCGTGGGGACTGGCTAACCGAGGAGGTGGAACTCAATGCTAAAGGAGGCAGAGATGATCGCAACTATCTTTGGGTTAGTGAGTGTTCCTGGTGATTTCAGTTGTATTTTATTTATGTGGGACTTGTAAAGGTACCTTCTTATTTTTATGGGCAAAGCTTAAACATTTACACTCAAAAAACAATACACTTTTTCAAAACAAATGATTTCTGCCTGGCTTTTTATTTTATTTATTTAAACTTTATTTAACTAGGCAAGTCAGTTTAGAACAAATTCTTATTTACAATGACGGCCTTCCAAAAGGCAAAAGGCCTCCTGCGTGGACGGGGGCTGGGATAAACACAACACTACATATAGAGAGACCTAAGACAAAAACATAGCAAGCCAGCAACACATGACAACACAACATCATGGTAGCAACACAACATGGTAGCAGCACAAAACATGGTACAAACATTATTGGGCACAGACAACAGCACAATGGGCAAGAAGGTAGAGACAACAATACATCATGCAAAGCAGCCCCAACTGTCAGTACGAGTGTCTGTGATTGAGTCTTTGAATGAAGAGATTGAGATAAAACTGTCCAGTTTGAGTGTTTGTTGCAGCTCGTTCCGGTCACTAGCTGCAGGGAACTGAAAAGAGGAGCGACACAGGGATGTGTGTGCTTCGGGGACCTTTAACAGAATGTGACTGGCAGAACAGGTGTTGTATGTGGAGGATGAGAAGTGCAGTAGATATCTCAGATAGAGGGTTTTATAAATAAGCATCAACCAGTGGGTCTTGCGACGGGTATACAGAGATGACCAGTTTACAGAGGAGTATAGAGCGCAGTGATGTGTCCTATAAGGAGCATTGATGGCAAATCTGATGGCCGACTGATGAAGAACATCTAGCCACTCGAGATAACCCTTACCTACCGATCTATAAATTATGTCTCCGTAATCTAGCATGGTCCTCTGAATCAGGGTTAGTTTGGCAGCTGGGGTGAAAGAGGAGTGATTACGATAGAAGAAAGTCTAGATTTAACTTTAGCCTGCAGCTTTGATATGTGCTGAGAGACAGTGTACCGTCTAGCCATACTCCCAAATGCTTGTATCAACCCCTCAGAGGTAGTAAACACACCTGTGGGGAGAGGGGCATGAACAAGGAAAGCTTGCTGGACACTAAGAAAGCTTTGTTGTAGAGTATTTAACAAACTCCTGGGAGGGACCAGCTGACTATAAGACTATCATCTACATATTTTTATTTTATTTTTTTACCTTTATTTAACTAGGCAAGTCAGTTAAGAACAAATCCTTATTTTCAATGGCGGCCTAGGAACAGTGGGTTAACTGCCTGTTCAGGGGCAGAACGACAGATTTGTACCTTGTCAGCTCTGGGATTTGAACTTGCAACCTTTCAACTGCTAGTCCAACTGCTAGTCCAACTGCTAGTCCAACGCTCTAACCACTAGGCTACCCTGCCGCCCCATATAAATGGATGAGAGAGCTTCCTACTGCCTGAGCTATGTTGATGCAAATTGAGAAGAGCGTGGGGCCTAGGATTGAGACTTGGGGTACTCCCTTGGTGACAGGCAGTAGCTGAGACAGCAGATTTTCTGACTTTAAACACTGCACTCTGAGGTAGTTAGCAAACCAGGCCAAAGACCCCCCAGAGACACCAATACTCCTTAGCCGGCTTATCTGTCTGTCTTCACAGGTGTCGCTGAAAATGCGGTCTGAAAACCCGTTTCTGTCCCTGGTCCTGCCCAGTATACTAATCATCTTGGCTGATGTGGGCAGCTTCTCCCTGCCGCTGGGAGAGAGCAAGCGCATCCCCTTCAAGGTTAAACTGGTTCTCAGCTTCATCATGTTCCTCAACATCCTCAAGGACCTTCTGCCTGGAGGAGGCCAGTGCAGCCCCATCATCCGTGAGTATCCTGTGTGTAATGCACAAGAATGAAACAGCATTTTGTTATAAACGGTGTGTATGTATCAGAGTTATAGAGCGACTGCGCCAAAAAACAAAACATTCCTTTTGCAAACAGCCAATCAAACATTTATTCTAGTGTAAAAACTGACATTTTTGTCATAAAATCAGCCTCTTCCAAAACTGAATTTGGTACCTAAGTGTGTCACAGCGTAAATTAAGGTTGGGTTTGTATTCCAATCATGTCATCAATTCATGCCCCCTTTTGCCCAGGTGGCACCGTGTTGTTTGTGGAAGAGTGGGCAAGTTTGTTTTGCATGGCCCGGTGCCCCTGGTGGGTGGAGATTTCTCCAATGCTGTGTAGCTCAGTTGGTAGAGCATGGTGCTTGCAATGCCAGGGTTGTGGGTTCGATTCCCATGGGGGACCAGTATGGGGATAAAATCTGAAAATGTGTGAACTCATTACTGTAAGTCGCTCTGGATAAGAGCATTTACTAAACATGTAAAATGCAATTGACTCGTAGGAAATGAACCAATGGAATGGTCGAAAATGAGAGAACCCTGCCCACCCGGGGAACTAGGCCATGTCAAATTATTCATATTTCCTCGTGCACCGAGAAACAGTCTTCTTCAGACAATACGGTGTAGATGGGTGGTCTGCCACATATTATGTTTGGCAGGAGCTTGATGTGCAATGCACATATTGATCGTGAAATACTCTACCCATAAATACCCATAAAATTGTTCAACAATCTTGGGCAGGATATGGATTAACTGTTACATCTCATGCTAGCTACTACTTCTGTGGGCTGTCAACCCTTAAACTGCCTGGTGTTGTTGGTGACTTGTGGTGAGTTGGTTACACTAGCAAGCAAAGTTAGCTAGCTACATTATTTGATAATACTAATGTGCCAGGCTAGCTATGACACTATCATGTAACTAACAGTTAGCTAAATACAAAGCTAACATTAGCAAGCTAGCTACCTTGATCTTGCAGTTAAAAAAGCTGTTAGCAAGGGATCTTGATTGGCTATCAGGGCAGATCTTGCTAACTATAGCCTATTCATTGCCATTTCAGGTTGGCTAGGATGTAGCCAGCTTGCTTTCAATAATCTTTCAATTCCAACTGGCAAGCCAAAAGATCCCTGCTAGTTAACATTAGCGAATGTAACTAACTATACCTAATTTCAAGTCAGATTTGCAAATTAAGCAGCTAGCAAGCTAGAAAAACAAGTAAAAATGAGATTTTACTGAGTTACAGTTTAAATAAGGAAATCAGTCAATTGAAATAAATTCATTAGGCCCCAATCTATGGAATTTACATGACTGTGAATACAGATATGCATCTGTTGGTCACAGATACTTGGATCAGAAAACCAGTCAGTATCTGGTGTGACCACTATTTGCCTCATGCAGTGCGACACTCCTTCACATAGAGTTGACCAGGCTGTTGCTTGTGGCCTGTGGAATGTTGTCCCACTCCTCTTCAATGGTTGTGCAAAGTTTCTGGATATTGGCGGGAACTGGAACATGCTGTTGGAACACAAGTTGATCCATAGCATCCCAAACATGCTCAATGCGTGACATGTCTGGTGAGTATGCAGGCCATGGAAGAACTGGGAAATGTTCAGCTTCCAGGAATTTAGTACAGATTCTTGCGACATGGGGCAGTACATTATCATTCTGAAACATGGTGATGGCGGCGGATGAATGGCATGACAATGGGCCTCAGGATCTCGTCACGGTAACTCTGATTTCAAATTACCATCGATAAAATGCAATTGTGTTTGTTGTCCGTAGCTTATGACTGCCCATACCATAACCCCACCTCCACCATGGGGCACTCTGTTTACAACGTTGCAAACCGCTCACCCACACAACGCCAAACACGCTGTCTGCCATCTGCCCGGTACAGCTGAAACCAGGATTAATCCATGAAGAGCACACTTCTCCAGTGTGCCAGTGGCCATCGAAGGTATAGGATTTGCCCTATGAAGTCGGTTACGACGCCAGTCAGGTTAAGACCCTGGTAAAGACAACAAGCAGGCAGATGCGCTTCCCTGAGACTGTTTATGACAGCTTGTGCAGAAATTCTTCAGTTGTGCAAACCCACAGTTTCATCAGCTGTCCGGGTGGCTGGTCTCAGACCATTATGGGATCAGCCGTCTTGCTTCAGGGGGAGATGTGGCGATATGCTGATATCTACAGTATCTAATGACGTCAAGTTCATAAACCCACTGCCAGGCATGCACAGTACAACCTGTGATGTTCTATACCGAACAAAAATATAAAACGCAACATGTAAAGTGTTGGTCCCATGTTTCATGAGCTGAAATAAAAGATCCCAGAAACGTTCCATATGCACAAAAAGCTTATTTCTCTCAAATTTTATGCACACATTTGTTTACATCCCGGTTAGTGAGCATTTCTCCTTTGCCAAGATAATCCATCCACCTGACAGGTGTGGCATATAAAGAAGCTGATTAAACAACATAATTCCACAGGTGCACCTTGTGCCGGGGGACAATAAAAGGCCACTCTAAAATGTGCAGTTTTGTCACAAAACACAATGTGTCAGCTCAGGACCGCTGAGCTGACTGAAGACCGCGGGCTTTCAACTCGCAGTAGTTGATATCGTTTCCACGGTAACATGTATTTACATCACATGATGAAACTTTTAAACTATGTTGCAAGGTACATTCGCAGCAAGGTTATGTAGAACGAGTATCACATGAAACATTCCAGACACTGGTTCTTGCCATCTTGGCATACTTTTGATTTGACAGAGAACTATATGCTAGCCTAAGGTTAGACAGGCTAGCCTAAGGTTAGACAGGCTAGCCTAAGGTTAGACAGGCTAGCCTAAGGTTAGACAGGCTAGCCTAAGGTTAGACAGGCTAGCCAGCTCCCCCCAGTTTGGCAAAACATATGGTCGATAAGAGTTTCTATTCGCCTCTTCTTTTCTACTTTAGCCTACACACAGAACTGAATTAGATGACCATCTTGAGATGGCGAGTCACTCAGGTGGGGTGAAACCACAACCCAAAGACAACTTTTGTTTGGCTTCAATCACGACCGCTAGCATTTCATGAGACAAATCTAAAACGATGCCAAATTAGGAAGTTCAGCCGCCCTTTAAGAATGTGCAGAAAGCTCACTCCACAGCTAGCTTGAAATGTTGCAGAGGGAGCTATGAAATTGGATATTTTTCTATAGCTCAATTGTTTGGTACGGTGTCGAGGTGGACGGCTGATGTGTGTTTGGGAGCAGTGATCCTGAACAGCAACAGTGATCCTAGTGATCCGTTGGGAGCAGAGATCCTGAACAGCAACAGTGATCCTAGTGATCCGTTGGGTGCAGAGATCCTGAACAGTGATCCTAGTGATCCGTTGGGAGCAGAGATCCTGAACAGCAACAGTGATCCTAGTGATCTGTTGGGAGCAGAGTTTCACTATTTCCAGCCCGGTATGTCACAGGGACAGTAAAGAAAGATATACTGGTAGCAGCGCACTGATGTTGGTTTCATGTATACAGGACCTCTCTGCCACCATATAACACTCACACATCTCTCTCGTTGTTTTCCATAGGAAAGCACTTCTGTTTCTGTTTGGTCATCCTGGTGTTGAGCACGTTGCAGTCTATGGTGCTCACACGCCTGGCTAAGTGTGGCACTCTCTGGCCCTGCAGCCTCTCCAAGTCCAAAGACTCACTGCTTAAAGACACAGACAATGAAGAGGGTAAACGTTTTCATTATTCTGTCATCTCAGTTAACCACAGAGCAAGATATATTTTTTTCTGGTTGCCAAAGAAGACGTTACCAAACCTCCTTATTAGGGCAGCCAGAGTTAATCAGTTAAGTGCACAATATTTGATTTACTATTAAATCGCATTGTGTGAAAGTGTTGAATACACTGAAAACATCATACATAATCTATACAGCAAAAATGTACAATACCATGTAAAAACAAGTGGACATTGAGATGAAATAATGCCCTTTCTTTGACCTAATTTTACTAACTGTTACATTAGACAGAATCAAGACGTCAATATTCTTAATGTTTCTTTGTATTTAAAAATCCTAAAATTACAGCTCCCTTTGGAATGTATTTCCCCTCCCCCAGTTAATTGTTGACAGCCCTAGTCTTTATGCAACCATTTATAACCTGACCATGATGTCATAATGACTTTATTGCAATCAGTCTACATTAAGGGGTAACCCCATTTAAATATATGCTTATAGGGGGAATTTAAACCATTTACTGACACTGTTACTGTTTGAGAGTTTTTATTTTTGCTATTTCCAATTGGTGGTCAAATATGACACCTGTTGGCACTTTTAGGGTTAAAAAAATAAAATCATCACCATAAACAAGTCGAGGTATTTTGTTAATGCACAACCATTCTTACTCTCTAGCTGCAGTTGACGTCTTACCCAGCCTATTTCTCGCATGTCCACAAATAATAATGTTAATCATGTTATCCCTTTTCCTCTCATTTACTTTGTCTGATATTAAAGCCTCAGAGGAAGAGAAGAATACATCCCTCCAGAAGGTGGTGAAGTTTCTCAACAAAATGGCTGCACAAGACCACAAAAATGCTATACACCATCGCTTTGCCAACAAAGTGGACTTGATCTGTTTCTGTATCTATCTCACCGTCCTCATTGTTTACGCAGTCATCATTTTATATTTCTCCTTTGGTTCTCAATGTGAGATCAACCATTTAGAATTCTGGCATTAAATTCTTTATTTGCGTTTAACAATGATATGTAAATAAATATAAAGTATGTGTGTATTCTTCAGTAGAGATTTAACAATATTTATTTCAATATGTTTGAGCTAAGAATTAAATTGATTAGGACTATGCATCCTACCTTTGAAACACCTCTGCATATCTATCCATTTTCCATTCTTCCTGTGCCATCCAAATTCCTGCATAGCCTACTGGTCAACGTACTGTAGTCAAAAATAATGCGAACGATGATGGTCAGCGATGAAGATAAGTCTAGCAACTTGCTGGTGCCGAGGCCCAGCATGATGACTCAATCACGATTTATGGTATTGTTTGAATGACAGACCATGTGGGGGCTATTACAGGGGTCAAACACCTTATCTGTGGCAATCTCGATGGAAACACATTACCATGGAAGTCCTGGGGGTCACTGACGCCAGGATAAGATGTAAAGACTGATGAAACTTGAATCGACTAAATTAATGTCACTGTGTGAATGAAATTGTCATGTTTGGATTGTTTCAAGAGTTCATAAAGGGCTATGTATTTTGGTATGTTTTATAATACTATGTTATGAACTTTGATATGTTTTATAATACTATGTTATGAACTTTGATATGTTTTATAATACTATGCTATGTATTTTTATATGTTTTATAATACTATGCTATGTATTTTTCTACGCTGTTAAGACTTTTGTATTCTCTTTATCGTGAAGATTACTGGTATGTACCATTTGCTAATTGTATTCTTATTGCGTAACTAATAAATTTGATTACTTTCAAATAGATACAAACCGTAGTCCTCACATTTGAGTAATATTCCTTGAATTATTATTTGGTGGAATGGTAAATGGTATTCACAATATACATAGCATATGTATCTCTAACTGTGCATCTCTGAGCTAAGGTTAACTCAATAATGTAATGCTAGGACATCGATTGCAAGATATTACCTCCTTGTCCCTTAGCCTCTTAATGATTGCCTAATGGTAAACCTACACACATCTTACAGTATTCCGAATGGTGACGCAAGGCTTGCAACCTTGGCAATACCCACTGGATCCGATAATGGGCCCATAGTGTTCACATGATAATGGAGTCAGGTGGTATATCATAGTAGGGTCATAGACCCCTACACTAATTCTGTCATCCTCAGACGAAGTGAATGTTCACTATTCTACATTACCAGGTTGTTAGCTAGCTAGGTAACATGACTAAACAACCCACTGGGCAAAAACTGGTTGAATCAATGTTGTTTCCATGTCATTTCAACCCCCCAAAAATGAATGTAATGACATTGAATCAACATGGACAACTGATAGGATCAGCAGAAAGTCATCAACATTAAGGGCATTTTTTTTCCCACCCAGCTTTTAAACCAAATCCAATGATGTGGTGACATTTGTTGTTGAATTCATGTTAGTTGACAACTCAACCAAATTTAAATCAAAACTAAACGTTGAACTAACATCTGTGCCCAGTGGGAATGTTGTTTGTTATCAAACCCCAAAAATAGCGACCCACAACATGGTTATATACAATGCGCATAACAAGAATAACAAGTAGCCTCTTAGAGAAAAGGGTTCCAAAAGGGTTCTGCGGCTGTCCCTATAGGTGAACCCTTTTTGGTTCCAGGTAGAACCCCCTGTGGAAAGGGTTCTACATGGAACCTTAAAGGATTGTACCTGGAGCCAAAATGGGTTCTTCAAAGGGTTATCCTATGGGGACAGCCTTGTTATCTAAGAGTGTAATATGGGGCACAACTTTTGAACGGTGTGGGCTACAGACACACAGTTTTCAGCAGTGGAAAGGTGCAAACATGATTGTGACGAAACCGTGCTCCGTTTGTCCTCTATGGCAGTCAGGGGTTGACCCTTAATGAATACATGGAAAGGGGACTGTAGCTGTAGTATAGATGCAGTGTGAAGGCCTTAAATTATCTCCTAACTAAGCAGGTTCTCAACCTTCCTGTTTCAAATTTAAGAGTATTATCTGGTGAGAACGCATTAATTAAATATACCGGTGCTGTTGAGTGGAACAAACTATGACAGCAAGTCAGAGCCATGCCGACCACAACTTCATTTAAAAAGAATGTCAAAAGCTGGCGAACTGCAGCCCCCCAAACGATTCCTTCTCGTTTGAGTTTGAGCAGAGACTGTGTGTATGTTTTGTGTCCATCATAACATTCAATAATACATTCATTGCATTTCATCTTGCACCATGCGATCAATTACCAGTCCTAAACATGTATTTTTCACCCTCTACAGTATGCTGTTATTGCTGCCAGCAGCATGATCTCTTTTACAGTTGTTGGTTGGAGCAGGTCTCCACAGCCGCTGAGCCGGAGGAGTTTGTATTAAAGGCTCTGCATGGTCAATCTGACAGTGGTCGTACAGCACTTACTGCGATACCGGCTCCGCAAAAGTCAGTGCAGACATACGGTGGCTTGCGAAATTATTCACCCCCTTGGCATTTTTACTTTTTTGTTACCTTACAAATGAATTAAAATAGATTTTGGAATTAAATGGAATTAAAATAGATTTTTGGGGGGGGATTTGTATCATTTGATTTACACAACATGTCTACCACTTTGAAGATGCAAAATATTTTTTATTGTGAAACAAACAAGAAAAACAGAAAACTTGAGCGTGCATAACTATTCACCCCCAAAGTCAATACTTTGTAGAGACACATTACAGCTGCAAGTCTCTTGGGGTGTCTATAAGCTTGGCACATCTAGCCACTGGGATTTTTGCCCATTCATCAAGGCTAAACTGCACTCCCTCCATACGAAGCCCCCCGACCACATTGGCGGTTCAAGCATAAATTGGCTTTTAATCCTGTTGTAGTCATTGCAGCCAGCAGGTCAAATGAACAACGAAATGAACGAGTCTCTCAGAAAAACTTGTCATGACTCTCGAGTCAGTATAAAGAGTCATTAAAAAGAACAAATTGTTTGCAAACTGCACATCACTACTGGAGAGACCCTACTTATTTATACAGTAGTTGGCAGTGTGATGGACCCCTCTGACTGATTCAGGTCATATTCAAATCAGAGTAATTGTCTGTGAGTAAATCTGGAATGTGGTTCAAGTTGAGGTATAGAGAGCAGCCATTCAAGGTCAACCTTTTCTGCAACAGTAAATTCCTAGGGGGTACTCCATGGTTTATCTTCTATTCTTTTACATTCTTAACATGGACATTCAATTGTGTGATAAAAAATAACCTTGAAATATAACTTCTATATATTCTGTGATGCAGCAACCTACTACAATATTTTTGTTATTGTTGAATTTTACAGTGTTAAATGATGATCATATTTGACAAAAAGGGAAATTATAATCAGTGTTTTACTGTTGCATTGAGCATTAACATATACATGTCCTAAATCTAGACTACAGTTGACCACACATATATTGAGCATTAACATATACATGTCCTAAATCTAGACTACAGTTGACCACACATCTGTTGTGCAACACTTCCCCTTACTGGAGAAGAAACAAATGTCTGTAGAAAACTGTTTTGTCAAAAAAAATATTGTTGACAAAAAAAAATATACATAACAACACTCAGCTGTCAAAACAATCAATATTATAGTGGTTTATTTTGATTATATGATATTAGTAGCTGTAAATGAAATTTTCTTCCAAGCTGTGCACGCACACCAGAGTTACAGTGCCTTGCGAAAGTATTCGGCCCCCTTGAACTTTGCGACCTTTTGCCACATTTCAGGCTTCAAACATAAAGATAAAAAACTGTATTTTTTTGTGAAAAATCAACAACAAGTGGGACACAATCATGAAGTGGAACGACATTTATTGGATATTTCAAACTTTTTTAACAAATCAAAAACTGAAAAATTGGGCGTTATTCAGCCCCTTTACTTTCAGTGCAGCAAACTCTCTCCAGAAGTTCAGTGAGGATCTCTGAATGATCCAATGTTGACCTAAATGACTAATGATGATAAATACAATCCACCTGTGTGTAATCAAGTCTCTGTATAAATGCACCTGCACTGTGATAGTCTCAGAGGTCCGTTAAAAGCGCAGAGAGCATCATGAAGAACAAGGAACACACCAGGCAGGTCAGGGATACTGTCGTGAAGAGGTTTAAAGCCGGATTTGGATACAAAAAGATTTCCCAAGCTTTAAACATCCCAAGGAGCACTGTGCAAGCGATAATATTGAAATGGAAGGAGTATCAGACCACTGCAAATCTACCAAGACCTGGCCGTCCCTCTAAACTTTCAGCTCATACAAGGAGAAGACTGATCAGAGATGCAGCCAAGAGGCCCATGATCACTCTGGATGAACTGCAGAGATCTACAGCTGAGGTGGGAGACTCTGTTCATAGGACAACAATCAGTCGTATATTGCACAAATCTGGCCTTTATGGAAGAGTGGCAAGAAGAAAGCCATTTCTTAAAGATATCCATAAAAAGTGACGTTTAAAGTTTGCCACAAGCCACCTGGGAGACACACCAAACATGTGGAAGAAGGTGCTCTGGTCAGATGAAACCAAAATTGAACTTTTTGGCAACAATGCAAAACGTTATGTTTGGCGTAAAAGCAACACAGCTGAACACACCATCCCCACTATCAAACGTGGTGGTGGCAGCATCATGGTTTGGGCCTGCTTTTCTTCAGCAGGGACAGGGAAGATGGTTAAAATTGATGGGAAGATGGATGGAGCCAAATACAGGACCATTCTGGAAGAAAACCTGATGGAGTCTGCAAAAGACCTGAGACTGGGACGGAGATTTGTCTTCCAACAAGACAATGATCCAAAACATAAAGCAAAATCTACAATGGAATGGTTCAATAATAAACATATTCAGGTGAGAATGGCCAAGTCAAAGTCCAGACCTGAATCCAATCGAGAATCTGTGGAAAGAACTGAAAACTGCTGTTCACAAATGCTCTCCATCCAACCTCACTGAGCTCGAACTGTTTTGCAAGGAGGAATGGGAAAAAATTTCAGTCTCTCGATGTGCAAAACTGATAGAGACATACCCCAAGCGACTTACAGCTGTAATCGCAGCAAAAGGTGGCGCTACAAAGTATTAACTTAAGGGGGCTGAATAATTTTGCACGCCCAATTTTTCAGTTTTTGATTTGTTAAAAAAGTTTGAAATATCCAATAAATGTCGTTCCACTTCATGATTGTGTCCCACTTGTTGTTGATTCTTCACAAAAAAATACAGTTTTATATCTTTATGTTTGAAGCCTGAAATGTGGCAAAAGGTCGCAAAGTTCAAAGGGGCCGAATACTTTCGCAAGGCACTGTAAGTGGCCATTTACTGACTCTGAATGGATCCTGCTGTAAATGTTCACAATAGCCAGCCAAGGAGACAAGCATGGGGACTAGTCTTGATAAATCAATCAGACAGATTTTGGTTTACACTGAATCTCCGTTTGGATATTGGTTAGGCTACAATTAGGCTGGAGGAAATGTTAGCTAAATTGAGTGCTGCTCATGATCATCTTGTGTAGTTGGCTCATTTATTAGAACATTTTGTTATTTAGTTTAACAAGTGGATTATTTTGCTCTTCACTTAGTATCCCAGGCCTACTCCTGACCAGAATCCTGTGACTTCACTGACTTGTCTGATAATCTATCAATGTGATTTTGTTTCACTGAATCTCCGTCTGTATAGGCTATCTGGTTAAATGATTTCTGTTTGGGCAAATAAGTGGAGGTGTTTTAGCTCAATTATTCGTTTGGTCATCTGTCACAGATCAGAAACATTTAGCATGCAATGATGTAGTCTAAATTCAGAGTTGGCCTATTGTTTTGCTCGATCGACTCCAAAAACCCGCAGAGGTTGTGAAATATGAACACGAGACTCACACGCTTTTGAAAATAGGATTACTATTATTTTCTATCAGTATCATGATGACGATAAGACCAGACACCAGCTCCCTAACAAAGTGGACTGAGTCTCGTTTAAAAATGGGCTCGGTTTAAAAATATCACTTTTTTACATGATGGCGGTTCCACGTACTTTCCCTTGACAAGTTGTGTGGGAAAAATACTATTTGTATTTTATTCTGTTATATTCTTACTATAAAGTATATGTATGTTGACTGTGATCGGGTAGGTGTGTCTTGTCTGTTAAATGAACAAAATAACAAACTATTGATTTTATTTGGCTGTACAGCCCCGTAACATAGGTCTAATTAAACTCGAAATATGCTATTATGTTCTTTTTAAAATACTTTTTATTAGTCAGGTTTCTTAGGACCTGCCTAAACAAATTAATAATATACATACAGTTGAAGTCGGAAGTTTACATACACCTTAGCCAAATACATTTAAACACACACATTACCGGGGGCAAACTACCTGCCCTCCAGGACACCTCCAGCACCCGATGTCTCAGGAAGGCCAAAAATATCAACCACCCGAGCCACTGCCTGTTCACCACTCTACCATCCAGAAGGCGAGTCAGTACAGGTGCATCAAATCTGGGAACGAGACACTGAAAAACAGCTTCTATCTCAAGGCCATCAGACTGTTAAACAGCCATCACTAGCATACTGACCACTTTAATAAATGGAACACTAGTCACTTTAATAATGGCATTTTAATAATGTTTACATATCTTGCATTACTCATCTCATATGTATACTGTATTCTATATTATCTATTGCATCTTAGCATCTGCTGCTCTGACATTGCTCATCCATATATTTATATGTTCTTATTCCATTCCTTACTTAGATTTGTTGTGGAATAGTTTGATATTACTTGTTAGATATTGTTGCACTGTCAGAACTAGAAGCACAAGTATTTCGCTACACTCGAAATAACATCTGCTAACCATGTGTATGTGACCAATACAATTTGATTTGCTGATCTAGGGTGTAATCATTAGTCCAACAGTTGCAAACGAGAGTTTCTGTTGGACAGATTCAGATATGTTTATCCCCATTTCACTCTGTTTGCTTCCATTTCAGAAATGTTTTTCAACAGAATGGGTGGAATGGGTGCAGTCCTGATCACACGTAAACACAGTTACATTTCATAGCAGCCAGATCATAGAATTCCTTCTCGCATCTACCTGCTGTCCTACTCAACTTTTTCCTTTGCTTGGTAACTAGGTAACATAGCATCCCTCTCTGTTTGAGCCATGTGTTTGGGATAGGCTAAACTAGCTAGCTGCATTCGCTAGCTAAGTGAATGTGAAAAAAATACTAAATATAACTAGCTTTCTCTCTCTCTCTCTCTCTCACTTGCTTCTCCATTCTTTAAGAAATCTATTTGTTCAAAACTGTTCTGTTTTCTTTCTCTCTCTTTGAGTCAACTACTCACCACATTTTATGCACTGCAGTGCACCGCTTCTGATCAGTCAAAGGTAGTAATTACATGTCTGTTGTGGTTGTTGTTTACACAGGATGGTGAAATGAATCCTGGGAGGTTAATTTAAAAACTCATTATTTGGGGATTATGGCCAAGCACACACTGTATAATATCAAGAATCATAATAACGTGTAGACAGTTTGTGGGGGTGTGTATGTTCTCATGGAAGACTGCCGTGACCACATGTTCCAGAGCAGCCTTTATAAGGGTCAGCCCAGGTGAGGCTTTGGCTTGAGAGGAAAGGAGAAGGCAAGAGGTGATCACTAAGCATCTAAAGGTAGGTTTTCAGTCCTTCTTCTAACCGTTTCATTGGAGGAAACTCGTCATTTCTACTAAGACTGCGCACCAATGTCTAACTGACCATGTACTTTGTGACAGGAGGACGTGCAGGGATGAGACCCATGGACCACAGCGTGCTGAAATGTTGTCTCTTCTCTCTACTCTTGCTAACAGGTAAGACATTGGGCTCCATTTTACTCTTTTTAAAACAACACAAATTGCACCAGAAGAATGTCATCTTTATTGTTCCTATTAGCATTCGTAAAGTATTCAGACCCCTTGACTTTTTCCACATTTTGTTACGTTACAGCCTTATTCTAAAATTGATTAAATCGTTTTTTACCCTCATCAATCTACACACAATACCCCATAATGACAAAGCCAAAACAGGTTTTAAGAATTGTTTGACCCCCTCCCCCCAAAAAAGAAATATCACATTTACATAAGTATTCAGACCCTTTACTCAGTACTTTGTTGAAGCACCTTTGTCAGCTATTACAGCCTGAAGTCTTCTTGGGTATGAAGCTACAAGCTTGGCACACCTGTATTTGGGGAGTTTCTCCCATTCTTCTCTGCAGATCCTCTCAAGCTCTGTCAGGTTGGATGGGAAGCATCGCTGCACAGCTATTTTTAGGTCTCTTCAGATATGTTCGATCAGGTTCAAGTCCGGGCTCTGGCTGGGCCCCTCAAGGACATTCCGAGACTTGTCCCAAAGACACTCCTGCGTCGTCTTGGCTGTGTGCTTAGGGTCGTTGTCCTGTTGGAAGGTGAACCTTCACCCAAGCAGTCTAAGGTCCTGAAAGCTCTGGAGCAAGTTTTCATCAAGGATCTCTGTGTACTTTGATTTGTTAATCTTTCCCCCAATCCTGACTAGTCTCCCAGTCTATGCCGCTGGAAAACATCCCCACAGCATGATGCTGCCACCACCATACTTCACCGTAGGGATGGTGCTAGGTTTCCTCCAGACGCGACGGTTGGCATTCAGGCCAAAGAGCTCAATCTTGGTTTCATCAGACAGGGGAATCTTGTTTCTCATGGTCTGAGAGTCCTTTAGGTGCCTTTTGGCAAACTCCAAGCGGGCGTTTTACTGAGGAGTGGCTTCAATCTGCCACTCCACCTGCAGAGATGGTTGTCCTTCTGGAAGGTTCTCTCATCTCCACAGAGGAACTCTGGAGCTCTGTCTGAGTGACCATCGGGATCTTGGTCACCTCCCCGACCAAGGCCCTTCACCCCCAATTGCTCAGTTTGGCCGGGCGGCCAGCTCTAGGAAGAGTCTTGATGATTCCAAACTTCTTCCATTTAAGAATGATGGAGGCCACTGTGTTATTGGGGACCTTCCATGCTGCAGAAATTTTGTTACCCTTCCCCAGATCTGTGCTTGACACAATCCTGTCTCTGAGCGCTACGGACAATTCTTTCGACCTCATGGCTTGGTTTTTGCTCTGACATGTTTTTGCTCTGACAACTGTGGGACCTTATATGGGGCGGCAGGGTAGCCTAGTGGTTAGAGACATGTAGCCTAGTGGTTAGAGTGTTGTACTAGTAACCAGCAGGTAGCCTAGTGGTTAGAGCGTTGGACTAGTAAACGAAAGGCTGCAAGTTCAAATCCCCAAGCTGTCAAGGTACAAATCTGTCGTTCTGCCCCTGAACAAGCAGTTAACCCACTGTTCCTAGTGTAACAGTATAATTTTAAACCTTCCCCTCGCCCATACCCGGGCGCGAACCAGGGACCTTCTGCACACATCAACAACTGACACCTACGAAGCGTCGTTACCCATCGCTCCACAAAAGCCGCGGCCCTTGCAGAGCAAGGGGAACTACTACTTCAAGGTCTCAGAGCAGGTGACGTCACTGATTGAAACGCTATTTAGCGCCCACGCTAACTAAGCTAGCCGTTTCACATCCGTTACACTCACCCCCCTTTTGACCTTCCTCCTTTTTCCGCAGCAACCAGTAATCCGGGTCACGGCACCAATGTAACAGTATAATTTTAAACCGTCCCCTCGCCCATACCCGGGCGCGAACCAGGGACCTTCTGCACACATCAACAACTGACACCTACGAAGCGTCGTTACCCATCGCTCCACAAAAGCCGCGGCCCTTGCAGAGCAAGGGGAACTACTACTTCAAGGTCTCAGAGCAGGTGACGTCACTGATTGAAACGCTATTTAGCGCCCACGCTAACTAAGCTAGCCGTTTCACATCCGTTACACTCACCCCCCTTTTGACCTTCCTCCTTTTTCCGCAGCAACCAGTAATCCGGGTCACGGCACCAATGTAACAGTATAATTTTAAACCGTCCCCTCGCCCATACCCGGGCGCGAACCAGGGACCTTCTGCACACATCAACAACTGACACCTACGAAGCGTCGTTACCCATCGCTCCACAAAAGCCGCGGCCCTTGCAGAGCAAGGGGAACTACTACTTCAAGGTCTCAGAGCAGGTGACGTCACTGATTGAAACGCTATTTAGCGCCCACACTAACTAAGCTAGCCGTTTCACATCCGTTACACTAGGTCGTCATTTAAAATAAGAATTTGTTCTTGCCTAGTAAAATAAATATAGATGTGCCTTTCCAAATCACGTCCAATCAATTGAAGTTACCCCAGGTGGACTCCAATCAAGTTGTAGAAACATCTCAAGGATGATCAATGGAAAGAGGATGCACCTGAGCACAATTTCGAGTCTCACAGCGAAGTCCTCCAGACTTATGTAAATAAGGTTAGGTTTTTTATGATTTATACATTTGCAAACATTTCTAAAGACCTGTTTTCACTTTGTCATTATGGTGCATTGTGTGTAGATTGATGAGGATTTTATTTGATTTGATCTATTTGAGAACACAACAAAATGTGGAAAGAGGGAAAGGGTCTGAATACTTTCTGAATGCACTGTATGTACAAAGGTATGCGAACACCTCTTCAAATTAGTGTATTCCAGCTATTTCAGCCACACCTGTTGCTGACAGGTGTATAAAACCAAGCACACAGCCATTCAATCTCCATAGACAGACATTGTCAGTAGAATGCCCTTACTGATGAGCTCAGTGCCTTTCAATGTGGCTCCGGTCAACTGTAAGTGCTGTTATTGTAAAGTGGAAACAGCTAGGAGCAACGGCTCAGCCGCGAAGTGTTAGGCCACACAAGCACACAGAACGAGACCACCTAGCGCTGAAACGTGTAGTGTCTAAAAATGGTCTGTCCTCGGTTGCAACACCAATCTGCCTCTGGAAACAACATCAGCACAATAACTGTTTGTCGCGAGCTTCATGAAATGTCCACATACTTTTAGTCATGTAGTGTATTGGGGCGATAATGGACTAGCGATAGAGTATCAGGTCACTTTTGACAAATATTGAGTCACTACTATGAAGACATGCAACAACCTTATCCCATTTAATTTAGATTAAGTTGGTCATTTCTTGCACTGTGTTGTTGAACTATTGGAAAGCATCATTGGTTCCTGGAAAAGCACTATATAAATCCAATGTATTATTCTGAAATGATATACCTGTCTCTGGTTCCACAGTGTCTGCAGCAGACCCTCCATCCAATGCAGCCATTTTAGCTAGTGAAATGACTCCAGGCAATGCATCCAATACAGCCAATGCAGGCCAAGCACCCAATACATCCAACACAGCCAGTGCAAACCAACCATCCAACACAGCCAGTGCAAACCAACCATCCAACACAGCCAGTACAAACCAACCATCCAACACAGCCAGTACAAACCAACCATCCAACACAGCCACTTCATCCAGGGCAACGACACCCTCCTGTACAACACGTCGATGTCTGGCCAGCATGCTGATTGCGAAAGAAGCTCTGAGTCAGCCACAGTCTCCATCATGCATCTCAAATATCAGTGTGCCGTTAATAGTGTATGAAACTCTGTCTGTCGTAAGTCACTTTCTGTTCCTTTTAATTGAGTTTTGTACAATGTGATGAGTTTCAGAGATAACCTATTGACAGTTATATCATTATGTGATGAGGAATTATTCTCTTCCTAATAGGATACAAAAAACCTCCGCTTCGAGAGTCGTCTGCAGGTCATACTGGTAAGTACACATCAAACATCAAGGGAGACATTCAAGTAAATGTGGCATTTTGTAATACTTCTCATGACTATGATTCTTCCCCCAAGCCATAAGACTGCTGAACAATGAATCAAACGGCCAGCCGGACTATTTACATTGACACCCCTCCTTTTGTTTTTACACTGTTGCTACTCACTGTTTATTATCTATGCATGTCAAACTTTACCCCTACCTACATCTATAAATGACCTATGACCTAGACTAACCTGTACCCCCACACACTGACTCGGTACCGGTACCCCCTGTATATAGCCCCCACACTGACTCGGTACCGGTACCCCCTGTATATAGCCCCCACACTGACTCGGTACCGGTACCCCCTGTCTATAGCCCCCACACTGACTCGGTACCGGTACCCCCTGTATATAGCCTCGTTATTGTTATTTTATTGTGTTATTTTTTACTTTAGTTTATTTAGTAAATATATTCTTAACTCTTGAACTGCATTGTTGGTAAAGGGCTCGTAAGTAAGCATTTCACGGTAAGGTCTAAACCTGTTGTATTCAGCATTTCACGGTAAGGTCTAAACCTGTTGTATTCAGAGCATGTGACAAATAACATTTGATTTGATTTAAAACTAGTCTTGGGAAGACCCTGATTTATCATGGGACACATCAGTCTATCATCATGATGTGGTGGTCCTGCCTGTCAGTAAAATCTGGACTCCTGAACTCCATGTGACTAATGGGTGAGTCCACTTACAACAGAATACAATAACCTACCAGTAAGTTATATTTAACTTATTCTTGATTCCTTTTATAACATGATCTTCTAAATAGCGAGTAAAACATCTACAGAAATTAGAGATACAGTATTTATTTTTGGAGTGGCCAAATGTTTAGGTGTGACAGTTTAGTAGATCAATCCTCAGTCTGTTCTTAACTTCTCATGTCTAAAGAGTGCAAACAACGATGAAGCACGGCAACAAGGATTTACTGGTGCACAGCAACGGGACTATAGAGCACATGGTCATCATGAACACTGTGGTGGGCTGTGAGGTCAATCTGTACAATTACCCCTTCGCTTCAGATTTCTGTGCCATCGGAATCAATGTATGGGTATTTAGTGGTAAGTGCATCACTTCAATCCTCATTCTGTCTGCTAAACCGCTCTTGCACACTTACTTACTTACCAAAGATCTTAATAAAAACAAGATGTTACTAAAAACAACTAAAACATTTTTAAATCTGTGTAGCCTACTTCAATTCAGTATATAATGCAATTCAGTTTATTTGTCATCTTTGGAATTTTCTATGCTCCCTGACTGTCTAGTTTTTATTTTGGGGCTGGACACAGTAAATATTATTTTGGTGGTTTTTTAAATTGATTTTTATTTGAATTTATTTTGGGCAACAGACATATACAACTAAATGTACAATGTGGACCCAGAGGATATCACTTGAAAGTATTCATTAAAACGTTTCCAAAGTGGTCCTCAATGATAAAAACAATAACACATATAACCTCAAGACCATCCATTTTCAGATCTGAACGAGGGTTAAAATGCATATCATTCCTAGTAAACACACACGCCGCCACTGTTTCGGTCAACTCTATGAATGCTATAACCTGATAGCTCAACCTCACCGTCCTCAATTGACCCATCGAGCCATGTTAGGGGGCTGGAAACAGTGAATATCATTTTGGTACTTGTTAGTGGGCTGGACACAGTTAATATTATTTTGGTGCTCATTAGTGGGCTGGACACAGTCAATATTATTTTGGTGCTCATTAGTGGGCTGGACACAGTCAATATTATTTTGGTGCTCATTAGTGGGCTGGACACAGTCAATATTATTTTGGTGCTCATTAGTGGGCTGGACACAGTCAATATTATTTTGGTGCTCATTAGTGGGCTGGACACAGTGAATATTATTTTGGTACTTGTTAGTGGGCCGGACACAGTGAATATTATTTTGGTGCTCATTAGTGGGCTGGACACAGTGAATATTATTTTGGTGCTCATTAGTGGGCTGAACACAGTCAATATTATTTTGGTGCTCATTAGTGGGCTGGACACAGTCAATATTATTTTGGTGCTCATTAGTGGGCTGGACACAGTCAATATTATTTTGGTGCTCATTAGTGGGCTAGACACAGTCAATATTATTTTGGTGCTCATTAGTGGGCTGGACACAGTGAATATTATTTTGGTGCTCATTAGTGGGCTGGACACAGTCAATATTATTTTGGTGCTCATTAGTGGGCTGGACACAGTGAATATTATTTTGGTGCTCATTAGTGGGCTGGACACAGTCAATATTATTTTGGTGCTCATTAGTGGGCTGGACACAGTCAATATTATTTTGGTGCTCATTAGTGGGCTGGACACAGTGAATATTATTTTGGTGCTCATTAGTGGGCTGGACACAGTCAATATTATGTTGGTGCTCATTAGTGGGCTGGACACAGTGAATATTATTTTGGTGCTCATTAGTTGGCTGGACACAGTGAATATTATTTTGGTGCTCATTAGTGGGCTGGACACAGTGAATATAATGGTTCACAAAAATGTTGGATTGGATCAGTCCTTGGATTTTTGGCTCTGTTTTTTCTCGGTTTCAGGAAGGAAAAAATTGTATGAACTTGAGAAACATTGCTTTGATATTGATGACCTTAGAACCTGATACCAGAGCCACTGTAAGAATGGATCCTATCAGTGATGTTGTTACACCACAGTGGCTCCCTCAGAAATATTAGTTAGGCTACTACCACTGTAGTAGGGTTTAAAACATTGACTACTTTACTCAAAATCATTTCTCACACAAAACAGTTTTTCCATCCATTTAGTTTTTCCCATCCTCTCCTGAGAACCCAGATAAAACCGAACCAAGAGCCAAAAATCATTGGAATGAACAGGAACCAAATATGTTGTGAATCGTTACACCCACAATGCCTATTGTTAGAAACAAATATTTTTTTGTTATAAACTATGTTATGATCTATGAATGACTGAACTGGTATCAAATATCTGTTTTTACAGGATGTGGCATGTTCCTGAACTTTGGGAAAGTGAGCAAAACTAGTGCAAACCGCGGAGACTGGCTAACCGAGGAGGTGGAACTCAATGCTAAAGGAGGCAGAGATGATCGCAACTATCTATGGGTTAGTGAGTGTTCCTGGTGATTTCAGTAGTTTATGTAGAGTAAAGTATCTTTATCTATGGGTTAGTGAATGTTCCTGGTGATTTCAGTAGTTTGTGTGACATGTAGAGTAAAGTATCTTTATCTATGGGTTAGTGAATGTTCCTGGTGATTTCAGTAGTTTATGTGACATGTAGAGTAAAGTATCTTTATCTATGGGTTAGTGAGTGCTCCTGGTGATTTCAGTAGTTTATGTGACATGTAGAGTAAAGTATCTATCTATGGGTTAGTGAGTGTTCCTGGTGATTTCAGTAGTTTATGTGACATGTAGAGTAAAGTATCTTTATCTATGGGTTAGTGAATGTTCCTGGTGATTTCAGTAGTTTATGTGACATGTAGAGTAAAGTATCTTTATCTATGGGTTAGTGAGTGCTCCTGGTGATTTCAGTAGTTTATGTGACATGTAGAGTAAAGTATCTATCTATGGGTTAGTGAGTGTTCCTGGTGATTTCAGTAGTTTATGTGACATGTAGAGTAAAGTATCTTTATCTATGGGTTAGTGAGTGTTCCTGGTGATTTCAGTAGTTTATGTAGAGTAAAGTATCTTTATCTATGGGTTAGTGAGTGTTCCTGGTGATTTCAGTAGTTTATGTGACATGTAGAGTAAAGTATCTTTATCTATGGGTTAGTGAGTGTTCCTGGTGATTTCAGTAGTTTATGTGGGGCATGTAGAGTAAAGTATCTTTATCTATGGGTTAGTGAGTGTTCCTGGTGATTTCAGTAGTTTATGTGACATGTAGAGTAAAGTATCTTTATCTATGGGTTAGTGAGTGTTCCTGGTGATTTCAGTAGTTTATGTGGGGCATGTAGAGTAAAGTATCTTTATCTATGGGTTAGTGAGTGTTCCTGGTGATTTCAGTAGTTTATGTATGTAAAGATACTTTACTCTTCCTGTTTTATAAGGCAAAGCTTGACCAAAAATTACACTCAAAAAAGACAATACGCTTGAATCAACATTAGCTAGATGCACACAACCGATGGTGAAGGATGTGGACTCATTGACATTAGAATTCTGAAAACGCCTGACAGTTTGATTTTGAAGTGTAATGCTCTTCCCTTTCAATGTCAAACTAACGTTTAGATGCAAAAACTCTTTCTCTCTTGCCTACCTGTCTGTCTTCACAGGTGTCGCTGAAAATGCGGTCTGAAAACCCATTTCTGTCCCTGGTCCTGCCCAGTATACTGATCATTGTGGCAGATGTGGTAAGCTTCTCCCTGCCGCTGGGAGGGGGCGAGCGTATCTCATTCAAGGTTACACTGGTTCTCAGCTTCATCATGTTCCTCATCATCCTCAACGACCTACTGCCTGGAGGAGGCCAGTGCAGCCCCATCATCCGTGAGTATCCCGTGTGTAATGCACCAGAATGAAACAGCATTTTGTTATAAACGGTGTGTATGTAACAGAGTTAAGAATGTTCCATAAGCTTATTTCACAGCTAGCTTGAAATGTCGCCAAGGGAGCTATCGAATTTGATATTTTTCTGCAGCTCAATAGTTTGTTTGGTATGTTGTCAATTTGGGAGCAGTGATCCTGAACAGCAACAGTGATCCTAGTGATCCGTTGGGTGCAGAGTTTCACTATTTCCAGCCCGGTATGTTACAGGGACAGTAAAGAAAGATATACTGGTAGCAGCACACTGATGTCGGTTTCATGTATACAGGACCTCTCTGCCACCATATAACACTCACACATCTCTCTCGTTGTTCTCCATAGGAAAGCACTTCTGTTTCTGTTTGGTCATCCTGGTGTTGAGCACGTTGCAGTCTATGGTGCTCACACGCCTGGCTAAGTGTGGCACTCTCTGGCCCTGCAGCCTCTCCAAGTCCAAAGACTCACTGCTTAAAGACACAGACAATGAAGAGGGTAAACGTTTTCATTCTTCTGTCATCTCAGTTATCCACAGAGCAAGATATATTTTCATGGTTTCCAAAGACATTAACAAAACGTCCTTATACAACCATTTATAACCTGACCATGAAGTCATAATGACGTTACTGCAACCAGTTTCACTGGGGACCCCATAAATGACTTTCATCATCATAAACTAGTCAAGTTGTATTTTAATGCTCAACCTTTTAATTCGTACCCTTTAGCTGCAGTCTTTCCCAGCATCTTTTCTTGTTAGCATCATTTGTCTGGCGTTTACGCTGGTCCGGACAGCTACTCCATTTCATCTTTCATCTGTCACTGAAAACTATGTCATGAATGGTTTAAGGTTTAAATGAAGGATGTGCCGAGTACAAAACAAATATCGGACAAGACGAATATCATAACAGATATGGAAACTTCCAGATGCAATAATGATACAAGTATTTTTTTGTAATTACCTGTGATCAGAACATGTTCAGCTGCCAGCACGCATCTGTGTCACAAATAGTGTGAAGCGTTGTAAATAACCTAACTAAATCGCCTGTAAAGAAACGGGCGGGGTATAGGATAAGGCTGCTGTCACGATTAGAACAAGCGCATCTCTCCCTCTCTCACTTCCTGACTGTCATTCCCCGGCACCAGTCACACATGTGCCGGGTTCACGTGCTTATCGATACTTCCTAACTTGTTGTAGTTGTACACGGGAGGTTGGTGGCACCTTAATTGGTGAGGACAGGCTCATGGTAATGGCTGGAGCGGAATGAGTGGAATGGTATCAAATACATCCAACACATTGTTTCCATTCCATTAGCTCTGCTCCGGCCATTATTATGAGTCCTCCGGTCAGCTGCCTCCTGTGTTATACACCTACCTAGAGAAGAACCTTTTAACCACTTTCAGGAACACGTGTTCTGTCAACAATGTCACTAAATAATGTAGGAAATCTAAACAAGGCACAGCAACCCTGGCTATTGGCGCCGTACAGACAACATCAGCTGCTATAGAATCACACAGGGTCACAGATACATTATCAGTGTTTCCGGCCCAGAATGGAGCCAAACTTTAACCATACCAACACTGGCAGACATTTGATACTGGCAGTTTAACAAGTCATCAACAGATACGAGTTTAATATTATTCATCTTAAATTCCTCACTAAATCCTGTGCATTTTTAGCTGTCGGGATCGTTTCTTAGCTTTGACCAATGTGTGAATGAGTGAAGGAACATACAGATGCGTTGTGAGTTGTGCTCTTTGTGACAGCGCAGTAATTTGTGAATGAGGTATGTTCTTTACCTGCATTTAAAGCACACTTCTGGGTTTTCTGATCTCGAGTAAATCCGATTATAACAATCAACTGTGATAAAACGAATACGGTTACAAATAGTTTTAACAAAAATGTCTTCATTTTTTATCTCTTATTTAATAGTGTTTTATTTAAGTAATAAGGCCTGAGGGGATGTGGTATACTGTATGGCCAATATATCACGGCTAAGGGCTGTTCTTAAGCACGTCACAACGCAGAGTGCCTTGATACAGCCCTTACCCGTGGTACAGTGCCTTGCGAAAGTATTCGGCCCCCTTGAACTTTGCGACCTTTTGCCACATTTCAGGCTTCAAACATAAAGATATAAAACTGTATTTTTTTGTGAAGAATCAACAACAAGTGGGACACAATCATGAAGTGGGACAACATTTATTGGATATTTCAAACTTTTTTAACAAATCAAAAACTGAAAAATTGGCCGTGCAAAATTATTACAGTTTTATATCTTTATGTTTGAAGCCTGAAATGTGGCAAAAGGTCGCAAAGTTCAAGGGGGCCGAATACTTTCGCAAGGCACTGTATATTGGACATATACCACAAACCCCAGAGAGACCTTTTTGCTATTATAAAACTGGTTAAAATTAGTGCAGTAAAAATGTATGTCTTGTCATACACGTGATATACGGTCTGATATACCACGGCTGTCAGCCAATCAGTATTCAGGGCTCGAACCACTTATTTTATAATAACTTATTATTAATTTTTTTCCTCTCTCTTACTTTGTCTAGTATCCAAATCTGATATTGCTGTCATCAAACTGAAAGCCTCTGAGGAGAAGAAGAAGAATACAGCCCTCCAGAAGGTGGTGAAATTTCTCGACAAAATGGCTGCACAAGATCAGAAAAAAGCAAGACGCCATCGCCTTGCCAACAAAGTGGACTTGGTCTGTTTCTGTATCTATCTCACCGTCCTCATTGTTTACGCAGTCATCATTTTATATTTCTCCTTTGGTTCTTCATGCGAGATCAACCATTTAGAATTCTGGGAATACTAAATTGTTAATTTGCTTTTAACAAAAATATTAAAAGAAATGGTGGCCATATGATAGAGAAAGCATTCCTATATCGTTCCTATTGTGGCGTCTGTGAGCGCACGGGCAGCGCCATTGAGGCAATCTCCATTTTGAAGTAGTCCATTTTCTTCTTCTACGATTTCAATGAGTTGGTAAACAAACTGAAAGGGTGCATCCTGCCACATGTAGTGAACAGGTATAAAGTTAAGGTTGATGATTTACTGCCACATGTAGTGAACAGGTATAAAGTTAAGGTTGATGATTTACTGCCACATGTAGTGAACAGGTATAAAGTTAAGGTTGATGATTTACTGCCACATGTAGTGTACAGGTATAAAGTTAAGGTTGATGATTTACTGCCACATGTAGTGAACAGGTATAAAGTTAAGGTTGATGATTTACTGCCACATGTAGTGAACAGGTATAAAGTTAAGGTTGATGATTTACTGCCACATGTAGTGTACAGGTATAAAGTTAAGGTTGATGATTTACTGCCACATGTAGTGAACAGGTATAAAGTTAAGGTTGATGATTTACTGCCACATGTAGTGAACAGGTATAAAGTTAAGGTTGATGATTTACTGCCACATGTAGTGAACAGGTATAAAGTTAAGGTTGATGATTTACTGCCACATGTAGTGAACAGGTATAAAGTTAAGGTTGATGATTTACTGCCACATGTAGTGTGCAGGTATAAAGTTAAGGTTGATGATTTACTGCCACATGTAGTGTACAGGTATAAAGTTAAGGTTGATGATTTACTGGCACATGTAGTGAACAGGTATAAAGTTAAGGTTGATGATTTACTGCCACATCTAGTGTACAGGTATAAAGTTAAGGTTGATGATTTACTGCCACATGTAGTGAACAGGTATAAAGTTAAGGTTGATGATTTACTGCCACATGTAGTGTACATGTATAAAGTTAAGGCTGATGATTTACTGCCACATGTAGTGAACAGGTATAAAGTTAAGGTTGATGATTTACTGCCACATGTAGTGTACATGTATAAAGTTAAGGCTGATGATTTACTGCCACATGTAGTGAACAGGTATAAAGTTAAGGTTGATGATTTACTGCCACATGTAGTGAACAGGTATAAAGTTAAGGTTGATAATTTACTGCCACATGTAGTGAACAGGTATAAAGTTAAGGTTGATGATTTACTGCCACATGTAGTGTACATGTATAAAGTTAAGGTTGATGATTTACTGCCACATGTAGTGAACAGGTATAAAGTTAAGGTTGATGATTTACTGCCACATGTAGTGAACAGGTATAAAGTTAAGGCTGATGATTTACTGCCACATGTAGTGAACAGGTATAAAGTTAAGGCTGATGATTTACTGCCACATGTAGTGAACAGGTATAAAGTTAAGGTTGATGATTTACTGCCACATGTAGTGAACAGGTATAAAGTTAAGGTTGATGATTTACTGCCACATGTAGTGTACAGGTATAAAGTTAAGGCTGATGATTTACTGCCACATGTAGTGAACAGGTATAAAGTTAAGGTTGATGATTTACTGCCACATGCAGTTATGGAATGTTTGCTCACAATAATTAATTGGCTGATCCCTACTGATGACCCGAATGGAATCATGTGATCCTTCCTTAGTCCTTCCTTCAAAATGGTTCAAGTCCCATGCTGCTGCCAATGCTAATACAGGCGTTTGGCCACAAGAGGTCTCTATCACTCTCTATGGTTTGGTCATCACAAATTTGGCAAGAACTAGCAAAAAGCTACCGTTTGAGCTTCTGTGTGGGAAAAAAATGTATTTGTGTATTCTTCACTAGAGCTTTAAATTTCAACATGTTTAAAAATAGATAGTCATATGTAGAATAATGCATTTAGCAATTAGAATTCTAATTAATACATGGACAGTGGACTGTAGCTGTAGTATTAGTAGTGTGGAAACAAATCAACAGTGTGTTATTTCCTATAGAGGCAGTGTGAAGACCTTATATTATCTCCTAACTAAGCAGGTTCTCAACCTCAGGCTGAGATATCAAATAGTCTCTCGATCATCTCCTCCACCTGCGCTGGGCTGTATTTGTGGTATCTCTCAGGGTGTTTGGAGAAATCATGGTCACATCTTTGTAAAGGACCATAATAAATGAATATCACAGTACCAGCGTTCTGTATGAAATTCTTACTGCATCAATATTGAACAGTGCTGAATTAAAAATATACTTGACATACAGTGCCTTGCAAAAGTATTCATCCACCTTGGTGTTTTTCCTATTTTGTTGCATTACAACCTGCAATTTAAATGGATTTTCATTTTGGATTTCATGTAATGGACATACACAAAATAGTCCAAATTGGTGAAGTGAAATGAATAAATCAAATGTAAAAAATATAGAACGGAAATGGCTATGAAGCCCCTAAATAAGATCTGGTGCAACCAATTACCTTCAGAAGTGACATAATTAGTCAAATAAAGTCCACCTGTGTGCAATCTAAGTGTCACATGATCTCAGTATATATACACACCTGTTCTGAAGGGCCCAGATTCTGCAACACCACTAAGCAAGGGGCACCACCAAGCAAGCGGCACCATGAAGATCAAGGATCTTTCCAAACAGGTCAGGGACAAAGTTCTGGAGAAGTACATATCAGAGTTGGGTTATAAAAAAATATCAGAAATTTTGAACATCCCATTAAAAAAATGGAAAGAATATGGCACCACAACAAACCTGCCAAGAGAGGGCCGCCCACCAAAACCCACAGACCAGGCAAGGAGGGCATTAATCAGAGAGGCAACAAAGAGACCAAAGATAACCCCAAAGGACCACTTTAAGCCGTACACTCCATACAGCTGGGCTTTACGGAAGACTGGCCAGAAAAAAGCCATTGCTTCAAGAAAAAATAAGAAAACACTTTTGGTGTTCACCAAAAGGCATGTGGGGGACTCCCCAAACATATGGAAAAAGGTACTCTGATCAGATGAGACTAAAATTGAGCTTTTTGGCCATCAAGAAAAACGCTATGTCTGGTGCAAATCCAACACCTCTCATCACCCTGAGAATACCATCCCCACAGTGAAGCATGGTGGTGGCAGCATCATGCTGTGGGGATGTTTATCATCGGCAGGGACTGGGAAACTGGTCAGAATTGAAGGAATGATTGATGGCGCTAAATACAGGGAAATTCTTGAGGGAAACCTGTTTCAGTCTTCCAGAGATTTGAGACTGGGACGGAGGTTCACCTTCCAGCAGGACAATGACCCTAAGCATACTGCTAAAGCAACACTCAAGTGGTTTAAGGGGAAACATTTAAATGTCTTGGAATGGCCTAGTCAAAGCCCACACCTCAATCCCAATTGAGAATCTGTGGAATGACTTAAAGATTGCTGTACACCAGCGGAAGCCATCCAACTTGAAGGAGCTGGATTAGTTTTGCTTTGAAGAATGGGTAAAAATCCCAGTGGCTAGATGTGCTAAGCTGATAGCAACATACCCCAAGAGACTTGCAGCTGTAATTGCTGCAAATGGTGGCTCTTCAAAGTATTGACTTTGGGGGAGGGGTGAATAGTTATGCACACTCAAGTTCTGTTTTTTGTTGTTGTCTTATTTCTTGTTTGTTTCACCCAAAAATATTTTGCATTTTGAAATTGGTAGGCATGTTGTCAAATGATACAAACCCCCCAAAAATCAATTTTAATTCCAGGTTGTAAGGCAACAAATTCAGAAAAATGCTACTGTAGATATCAAAACATACATGGTACACCTCAGAGTTTCAGCTACAGTATTTGAAACATATCATTTATCCAACCACTATAGAAGTATTTTTACAAATTCAATTTTAAATGCAATGGGCAAATTATAAATCAATATCATGTTTGCAATTCCTTTTCGGTCCACTTTTCGGTACATTTTGTTATTTTGATTTCCGAGTCAAAACGGAGTGAAAAAACTGAAAACGAGAGCCTTATACCCATCGAGTCACTTCCCGTGGAAGGATCAACTGGTTTCAGGGAGACGAGGACCGAACCTACAGGCACAAACAGAAGACTTACACATAAAAGTCTTGGACGATGTAGGAGTGCGGTGTCAAAGCCTGACAAATCGTGTCAATACAATATATAAAAAGCCAAACGGATCCTCTATCTGCCCCAAAATGTATTTTGAAGCTCATTAAAGAAGGGCGTGTGGTCAATGGTGAGAGCTTATGGTGAGGCAGGAAAAGCCTGACCCTGGTGCGTGTGTTTGCATGTGTGTTCATTTCTGGACTGATGTAATGGATATAAATTCCATTAAAGAAATGCACTAGAAGGTGAATATAATTGCTTAAAACCACACATTGCATTATATTATAGCACTGCAGTGGTAGTTTTAGTGCTGTTTTAAGGCACCTATTGTAGACATACTGCCTAGTAGCCAACGCAACTTGTAGAATGTGCAACTCAATGCATTCAATCCTGACTTTTTGTTTTCAGAGCATCTCCACAAACAACAGACAAGGAGCCAGAGATCATCAGACACCAGTGGATAACTGAAGTACCAAAAAAGCCAGTAGATGTCATACTGACAGAGACTTTTTTAAAGTATAAAGTACAAGTCATATTATATACTGAAGTGGTGCAGCGGTCTAAGGCACTGCATCTCGGTGCAAGAGGCATCACTACAGTTCCTGGTTGGAATCCAAGCTGTATTACATCCGGCCGTGATTGGGAGTCCCATAGGGCGGCAGGGGTAGGTCGTCATTGTAAATAAGAATGTGTTCCTAACTGACTTGCCTAGTTAAATAAAACTATGTAAATAAACATTAAGGGCAGACGTGCGTTCTGTTTGCTATGTTGCAGAACGGTTTGTCCCGAACAACACGTTTTCCAAAAATGCCGTTGTAACGTTCTTGAACAGACTTTTTAGGTATGTTTGCTCCCGTTTGGTGGGTGCGGCGAAGTGTGAATTGAAGCAATGAGTGACATGTTTAAAGGGCAGTGGCCATGCTGACAGAGTTCCCCAACCCAACCCCTCCCATTCATTTTTTTACTGATCGTGCAGCACAGCACCATTTCCATTCAATTGAACGTTCCAGAACGTAAACACGTACTGACCTCAGCCCTGGTTTCACTGACACAGATTAAGCCTAGTCCTACACAAAAAAAAGTACTTTCAATAAATCAACTCCATTGAGTTTGATTTTTAGTCTAGGACTAGCCTCAATCTGTGTCCATTAGCAGCAACATAAATATTACACTAAGTAGGTACAGAGCCATAGTGGGCAAACTATTCTCCAACTTGCCACTAAAATTACCATGACATTCTCATTCATTATTTAGTTTTATTGTGGCCATGGAACCTTTGGGCCAGCATAGCACCCACCAAAATTGTAATGTCAAACACCCTACGAGAGTTTTTAAACCCAGTCTCTACGTTCAGCGGTGTAAACTTTTAACATTAGGATATCCTGTGGGAGCAGCAAGAACCTTTTAGCAGTGAGGTTGCTAATAGGTCAAAGAATATGGCTCCGTTTCACAACCAGGGGCAAATTAGCAAGATTTACTACATTGAAATTAGGACTGTGTTTTCCTTTTTTTTATACTCTTGACACAAAAACAACTGGAAAATGGGCTTTCTGTTCACTTTACATTTTCAAACAGCTCCATACAAGTGTGATCTATTACCTTTCAGTAGAGGTGGTAGTACATTACTGTCATCTAGTGGATGAAAAATTGTACAACATGGGTATTCTGTACATACACTACCATTTTTGAGACTTGACCCAGGATTAGGACCATGCCTTTGGGCAGTTCTTTTCTAGGCGGTAACACCATTTACATAAAACTCAGTAAAAAAATAAAAATAATGAATGGTCTCTTTCCTAAATTAGCCTTGGATGGAGATAGGGATTTGGACATGTGGTTTTATTTAATTCTCCTTACTGACCAATGATTATGCCAGCGATTCTGATACAACCATTAATTCATACATTGTGCCCCTGGCCTGAGAGGATGGAAGTTCAATATGTAGCTAATGTTCTGTAGTGGGCTAATGTTAACTAGCGGCACATCGTTGCCCGTGAAAGGAATTTAGGTTGCGAGCAAGTATTTTAGCCAGGTAGCCTAGGAGAACAAAAACTAAAAGTGTGTACTGTATGACAGGGTCATGAAAGACGGGAGGATGGCATTGGCGTTTCTCTCAGAAGTAGGGTGAGTCAACATGTTTTTTCAACTTTGCATGCACACGCACACACAGTCTTGTACAACTAACCTTGTGGGGACACACAATTCAGTCTCATTCAAAATCCAATTTTCCCTAACCCTAACCTTAACCTGAAAACCTAACCTTAGCCCTAAACCTCATAACCCTAATTCTAACCCTAACACCAATTCTAACCTTTACCCTAAACCCCCTAGAAACAGCAGTTGAACTTGTGGAGACAACAAAATGTCCCCAGTTGGTCAAATTTTGGTTTGTTTACTATTCTTGTATAGATAAACACGTCCACACACAAACAAATCAGTACTGAACAGCCACATAATTTTATCCATGCCTCGCTACTGGTAGCTGATTTTGGTAGTTACCTGTATGTAATTAACCTATAGAATAAGTAGCACATGATTGTAAAAATAAAATAAAACTGTGTGTGTATCTGAAGAAGTCATCTTTTAAAAGTGGCACGTTTGGATGTCTGCCTGTTTATATAAGCCTCAGTTATTGGTAGGACCAGACCGACATAACTCAGGAATAAAATGTGTCTGTTGCTAGTAATGTAATAGATAAAAAGAAAATGCTTCAGCCACTAAAATCATCGTTGGTCAGGGTGAAAGCCTGTCAACAATTACATAAACACTCTCCTGACTTCTGTTGAGAACTACACCCATGTAACATATCTGCATGCATTTCTCCACAAATTGTATTTTTCTAAAGGATTGTGCTTATTAGAAATTCCTCCTGAGGTGTGTATGGATAAATACATAATGGGCCAGTTTTCCAGACACAGATGAAGCTATTACTGTGGAGAACATGTGTCTGGGAAACTGGGAGTCATTCTGCCATGTTTACAGACTAGAGATGGGCTGGTATATCCTCTTCTCTATGGCTCTCAAACACACAGTAATGGAACATTTCTGCTGAAACGCAGAACACCATATCATCCATGATCCATCTACTGTGGTCATGGTAGAGGTGCAGTGTACATGTGGACCCCCAAAGTACATCTGGTTATTCTCAACAGAAAAGTCTGGAAATGATTCAGTTGTTCCTGATGCTTTCATCAGAGGAAGGAACCACCATGCTAAGTGGGTGGGGGTTATATCCTGCCTGTTTGGCCCTGTCTGGGGGTATCGTCGGGTGGGGCCACAGTGTCTCCTGACCACTCCTGTCTCAGCCTCCAGTATTTATGCTGCATTAGTTTATGTGTCGGGGGGCTAGGGACAGTCTGTTATATCTGGAGCATTTCTCCTGTCTTATCCGGTGTCCTGTGTGAATTTGAGTATGCTCTCTCTAACTCTCTCTCTCTCATTTTCTCTTTCGGAGGACCTGAGCCCTAGGACCATGCCTCAGGACTATCTGGCCTGATGACTCCTTGCTGTCCCCAGTCCACCTGGCTGTGCTGCTGCTCCAGTTTCAACTGTTCTGCCTGCGGCTATGGAATCCTGACCTGTTCACCGGACGTGCTACCTGTCCCAGACCTGCTGTTTTCAACTCTCGAGAGACAGCAGGAGCGGTAGAGATACTCTGAATGATCGGCTATGAAAAGCCAACTGACATTTACTCCTGAGGTGCTGACCTGTTGCACCCTCCACATCCACTTTGATTATTATTATTTGACCCTGCGGAACACCTTTTTAATATTTTTGAACATCTTGACCATGTTCTGTTATAATCTCCACCCGGCACAGCCAGAAGAGGACTGACCATGTTCTGTTATAATCTCCACCCGGCACAGCCAGAAGAGGACTGGCCATGTTCTGTTATAATCTCCACCCGGCACAGCCAGAAGAGGACTGGCCATGTTCTGTTATAATCTCCACCCGGCACAGCCAGAAGAGGACTGACCATGTTCTGTTATAATCTCCACCTGGCACAGCCAGAAGAGGACTGGCCATGTTCTGTTATAATCTCCACCCGGCACAGCCAGAAGAGGACTGGCCATGTTCTGTTATAATCTCCACCCGGCACAGCCAGAAGAGGACTGGCCATGTTCTGTTATAATCTCCACCCGGCACAGAAGAGGACTGGCCATGTTCTGTTATAATCTCCACCCGGCACAGCCAGAAGAGGACTGGCCATGTTCTGTTATAATCTCCACCCGGCACAGAAGAGGACTGGCCATGTTCTGTTATAATCTCCACCCGGCACAGCCAGAAGAGGACTGGCCATGTTCTGTTATAATCTCCACCCGGCACAGCCAGAAGAGGACTGGCCATGTTCTGTTATAATCTCCACCCGGCACAGCCAGAAGAGGACTGGCCATGTTCTGTTATAATCTCCACCCGGCACAGCCAGAAGAGGACTGACCATGTTCTGTTATAATCTCCACCCGGCACAGCCAGAAGAGGACTGGCCATGTTCTGTTATAATCTCCACCCGGCACAGCCAGAAGAGGACTGGCCATGTTCTGTTATAATCTCCACCTGGCACAGCCAGAAGAGGACTGGCCATGTTCTGTTATAATCTCCACCCGGCACAGCCAGAAGAGGACTGACCATGTTCTGTTATAATCTCCACCCGGCACAGCCAGAAGAGGACTGGCCATGTTCTGTTATAATCTCCACCCGGCACAGCCAGAAGAGGACTGGCCATGTTCTGTTATAATCTCCACCCGGCACAGCCAGAAGAGGACTGACCATGTTCTGTTATAATCTCCACCCGGCACAGCCAGAAGAGGACTGGCCATGTTCTGTTATAATCTCCACCCGGCACAGCCAGAAGAGGACTGGCCATGTTCTGTTATAATCTCCACCCGGCACAGCCAGAAGAGGACTGGCCATGTTCTGTTATAATCTCCACCCGGCACAGCCAGAAGAGGACTGGCCATGTTCTGTTATAATCTCCACCTGGCACAGCCAGAAGAGGACTGGCCATGTTCTGTTATAATCTCCACCCGGCACAGCCAGAAGAGGACTGGCCATGTTCTGTTATAATCTCCACCCGGCACAGCCAGAAGAGGACTGGCCATGTTCTGTTATAATCTCCACCCGGCACAGCCAGAAGAGGACTGGCCATGTTCTGTTATAATCTCCACCCGGCACAGCCAGAAGAGGACTGGCCATGTTCTGTTATAATCTCCACCTGGCACAGCCAGAAGAGGACTGGCCATGTTCTGTTATAATCTCCACCCGGCACAGCCAGAAGAGGACTGGCCATGTTCTGTTATAATCTCCACCTGGCACAGCCAGAAGAGGACTGGCCATGTTCTGTTATAATCTCCACCCGGCACAGCCAGAAGAGGACTGGCCATGTTCTGTTATAATCTCTACCCGGCACAGCCAGAAGAGGACTGGCCATGTTCTGTTATAATCTCCACCCGGCACAGCCAGAAGAGGACTGGCCATGTTCTGTTATAATCTCCACCCGGCACAGAAGAGGACTGGCCATGTTCTGTTATAATCTCCACCCGGCACAGCCAGAAGAGGACTGGCCATGTTCTGTTATAATCTCCACCCGGCACAGCCAGAAGAGGACTGGCCATGTTCTGTTATAATCTCCACCCGGCACAGCCAGAAGAGGACTGGCCATGTTCTGTTATAATCTCCACCCGGCACAGCCAGAAGAGGACTGGCCATGTTCTGTTATAATCTCCACCCGGCCCAGCCAGAAGAGGACTGGCCATGTTCTGTTATAATCTCCACCCGGCACAGAAGAGGACTGGCCATGTTCTGTTATAATCTCCACCCGGCACAGAAGAGGACTGGCCATGTTCTGTTATAATCTCCACCCGGCACAGCCAGAAGAGGACTGGCCATGTTCTGTTATAATCTCCACCCGGCCCAGCCAGAAGAGGACTGGCCATGTTCTGTTATAATCTCCACCCGGCACAGCCAGAAGAGGACTGGCCATGTTCTGTTATAATCTCCACCCGGCACAGCCAGAAGAGGACTGGCCATGTTCTGTTATAATCTCCACCCGGCACAGCCAGAAGAGGACTGGCCATGTTCTGTTATAATCTCCACCCGGCACAGCCAGAAGAGGACTGGCCATGTTCTGTTATAATCTCCACCTGGCACAGCCAGAAGAGGACTGGCCATGTTCTGTTATAATCTCCACCCGGCACAGCCAGAAGAGGACTGGCCATGTTCTGTTATAATCTCCACCCGGCACAGCCAGAAGAGGACTGGCCATGTTCTGTTATAATCTCCACCCGGCACAGCCAGAAGAGGACTGACCATGTTCTGTTATAATCTCCACCTGGCACAGCCAGAAGAGGACTGGCCATGTTCTGTTATAATCTCCACCCGGCACAGCCAGAAGAGGACTGGCCATGTTCTGTTATAATCTCCACCCGGCACAGCCAGAAGAGGACTGGCCATGTTCTGTTATAATCTCCACCCGGCACAGCCAGAAGAGGACTGGCCATGTTCTGTTATAATCTCCACCTGGCACAGCCAGAAGAGGACTGGCCATGTTCTGTTATAATCTCCACCCGGCACAGCCAGAAGAGGACTGGCCATGTTCTGTTATAATCTCCACCCGGCACAGCCAGAAGAGGACTGGCCATGTTCTGTTATAATCTCCACCTGGCACAGCCAGAAGAGGACTGGCCATGTTCTGTTATAATCTCCACCCGGCCCAGCCAGAAGAGGACTGGCCATGTTCTGTTATAATCTCCACCTGGCACAGCCAGAAGAGGACTGGCCATGTTCTGTTATAATCTCCACCCGGCACAGCCAGAAGAGGACTGGCCATGTTCTGTTATAATCTCCACCCGGCACAGCCAGAAGAGGACTGACCATGTTCTGTTATAATCTCCACCCGGCACAGCCAGAAGAGGACTGGCCATGTTCTGTTATAATCTCCACCCGGCACAGCCAGAAGAGGACTGGCCATGTTCTGTTATAATCTCCACCCGGCACAGCCAGAAGAGGACTGGCCACCCCTCATAGCCTGGTTCCTCTCTAGGTTTCTTCCTAAGTTCTGGCCTATCTAGGGAGTTTTTCCTAGCCACCGTGCTTCTACACCTGCATTGCTTGCTGTTTGGGGTTTTAGGCTGGGTTTCTGTACAGCACTTTGAGATATCAGCTGACGTAAGAAGGTATATAAATACATTTTATTTAATTTTGAACCCTTCTGATGCTATACATAAACACTATTACATCAGAATTACTCTCTAATTTAAACTGTGGGTAGTTTCATATGTCCAGACAATTAGTCCACAACCAGCTGTCAAAACAAGCTGCTTCATGAGCCACTAGTGAGGAGATGGCAACCTTTCTCCATTACCCAGAGAGGAGACGGCACCACTGAAACCACAGTGCTGTCTGGTGCCCATGCATGATGACATTTCAAATAAACCAACTCAATCCCTTTTGTATTATTGTCTGTATGAAGTCTGTATGCTCAACAATATGATAACAGCCTACGGTCCTATTGAGGTCCAGTGAAACATATAGCCAACTACAGGGTTTAGAGGCAGGTGGAGGTGCAGTATATCCACTTCTGCCTAGTCACAGTAATTAGTAATTACCTGTCTGTTGTGGGTTGTTGTTTACACAAGATGGTGAAATGAATCCTGGGAGGTTAATTTAAAAACTCATTATTTTGGGATTATAGCCAAGCACATCCTGTACAATACCGAGGATAATATTCTAATGTAGACAGTTTGTGGGGGTGTGTATGTTCTCATGGAAGACTGCCGTGACAAATGTTCCAGAGCAGCCTTTATAAGGGTCATCCCAGGTGAGGCTTTGGCTTGAAAGGAAAGGAGAAGGCAAGTGGTGATCACTAAGCATCTAAAGGTAGGTTTTCAGTCCTTCTTCTAACCGTTTCATTGGAGGAAACTAGTCATTTCTACTAAGACTGCGCACCAATGTCTAACTGACCATGTACTTTGTGACAGGAGGACGTGCAGGGATGAGACCCATGGACCACAGCGTGCTGAAATGTTGTCTCCTCTCTCTACTCTTGCTAACAGGTAAGACATTGGGCTCCATTTTACTCTTCTTAAAACAGGCACAGATTACACTAGAAGAATATCGTCTTTCTCGTTCCTATTAGCAGATTTTAAGTAAACATTGCGAAACAAGCATTTCAAATGGTTAACAAGCTGAAATATTCAAAACATGTTTCAAACTGCCTCGTCCCATTTTGACGCACTGCTTGGGCTGCGTGTGAAAAATGCAGCACATTACCTTTCAAACAGATTATCTTACTAAAGTCATGAAAACAATTAGAAATAAAATATTCAAATACATTTTTAAGTGTATTGAAGCTGTATAACATGTTGCACTAAAAGCTGGCAATGTAGTATGTTGTTTGATCTAAACCTGGTACTCTTATCTCTAGTCCAGTATCACTCCAATATAACTGATTTAGAGTACCAGGTTTAGATCACTTTTCAGACTTATTGAGTCACTACTATGAAGCCATCAGAAATACTCTAAATGGGGAGATGGGAAACTCCATTTGATTCGTATTAACGCCCATTGTGTACAATGTCCACGCGTTGTCAATTGGCCGCACAGTGCATTCTGGGTAAATCTGGGACAAGAAGCGCACTCCTTCAATGAGCGAATGGGAGTCAATTGAGCGCTAGCTCAAAAATCCAACACTAGCATGAATTACACGGAAAAAAAGCACATTAGAAATATATTCAGAGATCTGAGATATGTATCTTGTTTACCTAGTTTTTTTTATTTGTGACATTACTTACTTAAGAAAATAAACATGTTATGCGTCTGGAAACTAACTTTCTACAAGGGATTTCGGCACGATTAGATTAACAACCGCGTGAGACAACATATGACAACGTGAACGCGATTGTCAATGAGCGGAGATTCCTATCTCCTCATTTCTTAAAGTATTTCTGCTACCATGAAGCAAGTCAACAACCTTATCCGATTGAATTTAGATTGTTTTATTTATTGTACTGTGGTTGTTAAAATATTGGAAGGCATCATTGGTTCCTAGAAAATCGCTATATAAATCCAATGTATTATTCTGAAATGATATACCTGTCTCTGGTTCCACAGTGTCTGCAGCAGACCCTCCATCCAATGCAGCAATTTTAGCTAGTGAAATGACTCCAGGCAATGCATCCAATACAGCCAATGCAGGCCAAGCACCCAATACATCCAACACAGCCAGTACAAACCAACCATTCAACACAGCCGGTACAAACCAACCATCCAACACAGCCAGTACAAACCAACCATCCAACACAGCCAGTACAAACCAACCATCCAACACAGCCACTTCATCCAGTGCAACGACACCCTCCTGTACAACACGTCGATGTCTGGCCAGCATGCTGATTGCGAAAGAAGCTCTGAGTCAGCCACAGTCTCCATCATGCATCTCAAATATCAGTGTGCCGTTAATAGTGTATGAAACTCTGTCTGTCGTAAGTCACTTTCTGTTCCTTTTAATTGAGTTTTGTACAATGTGATGAGTTTCAGAGATAACCTATTGACAGACATATAATTATGTGATGATTAATTATACCACAGCGTTGTTGAATACTAATTTCTAATTGGCTGAAAGGGCATTCTAAAATGGATATTAAAACCAGCTAACGGGAGAGTTGAAAAATATATTGTGCAAGTTGGAAAATAAATTGGGACACCTTGCAATCATGATGCATTATGTGCCTACACATGCAGACCGTACTTGCTACAAAGTTACAAAAAGCTAAACCAACAACCACACAAACCGAAATTGGATACATTGTAAACCCAGGTACAACGGGGAAAACTTCGCTAGCTATCATTGATTTGTTTTTGCAGACTGAGTAATGAACATACATGTTTGCAGTCATGACGGCGGCGCTATGCGGTCAAATCTTCCCACGTTTCTAGTTTGGCCAGCTGTTCTCAACTGGTATTTTTGATTTAGGTTCCCAGATTTGCTTGCAACAAACTATTTAGCCAGTTTATAGCCTAGTGTTTGATATGCAATGCAATCTTCTCGTAATGAACAGTGTCGAGCGTCCTGACGGGAAGGCAAACTTTAGCTATGTCAGGCAAAATCCGACATGATGAGCTCACTGTTGTGATGTATCCAAATTAATGTCAATAGAAAAAATCTTAAACAAATCTACTTTGCTGTTATTCTGACTGCAGAGATCGTGACTGTGTTAGCCATAGCTTGTTGGCTAACTAGCAAGAAAGGGACAAAAACAGTGGTGTAAAGTAAACATACTTTGAAGTACTAAAGTTGTTTTTTTGCGAAATCTTTACTTTACTATTTCTGAAAACTTCACTACATTCCTACAGAAAATACAAATAATAATAAAATGAACTTTTTACTCCATTTTCCTTGACACCCAAAAGTACTCGTTATATGTTGAATGCTTAGCAGGACAGGAAAATGGTCCAATTCACTCACTTATCGAGAGAACACATCCCTACTGCCTCTGATCTGGCAGACTCACTAAACACATGCCTCGTTTGTAAATTATGTCTTAGTGTTGGAGTGTATCCCTGGCTGTCCATCCATTTTAAAAACAAGACAATTGTGCCGAGACAATCTGCTTTGCTTAATAAGGAATCTATTTATACTTTCACTTTTGATACTTAAGTATATTTTTAGCAATTACATTTACTTTTGATACTTAAATATATTTAGAACCAAATACTTTGACTGAAGTAATATTTTACTGGGTGACTTTTACTTGAGTAAAAGTATAGTATAAAAGTAAAGTATACCTTATTAGAAAGTTACTCAAGTATGACTATTGAGTACTTTTTCCACCACTGCAAAAACGTTGGCAGCGAACACAACAAATAGAACGCGTAAATATCTAACTAATCGAACGAACGACTGGGTCTCTAGCAACAAAAATGTGAATGTATGAATTATCTTTATGAAAATATTAAAACATTTTTATGCCTAGCAGTAAATGTGTGCTTTAGTATTTTCTTTGGCAACTGTGATATAAGTGAGAGAAACTCCTCAGTTCTGTACATTACAATGGAAAAATAAACTGCAAAGGGACTTGACACCGCCGCGTCGTCCATTATTTCCAAGGTAATCATTATCTTCTCAGATATAATGGCGGTCTGCAAACCAACGTTAAAGGTGCATGCCGCCACCTACTGTGCTGGAGTGAGGTCAATCACGGTTTACAACATTTCTAAATCATCCTACCTAAATGTAGTACTTCTGTGAAAAAAAAGAGCCCTACTAACTTCTAATAGACCCTCTCCCATCCCCAAAATCCCCCCCAACGATCCTACACTTCCATCTGTCCCTCTCTTCAACATACTTACAATATAACACATGCTCCACCGTTTCTTTCCAAGGGAATGTACAGAACGTTGGCATTTATCCCTTATTATCTTCTAAATAGGACACAAAAGATCTTCGCTTCGAGAGTCATCTGCAAGTTATGTTGGTAAGTACACATTAAAAATAATCCAGAAACATTCAAGTAAATGTGCCATTTTGTAATACTACTCATTATGATTATACACTACAGTCTTGGGAAGACCCTGATTTATCATGGGACACATCAGTCTATCATCATGATGTGGTGGTCCTGCCTGTCAGTAAAATCTGGACTCCTGAACTCCATGTGACTAATGGGTGAGTCCACTTACAACAGAATACAATAACCTACCAGTAAGTTATATTTAACTTATTCTTGATTCCTTTTATAACATGATCTTCTAAATAGCGAGTAAAACATCTACAGAAATTAAATAGAGATACAGTATTTATTTTTGGAGTGGCCAAATGTTTAGGTGTGACAGTTTAGTAGATCAATCCTCAGTCTGTTCTTAACTTCTCATGTCTAAAGAGTGCAAACAACGATGAAGCACGGCAACAAGGATTTACTGGTGCACAGCAACGGGACTATAGAGCACATGGTCATCATGAACACTGTGGTGGGCTGTGAGGTCAATCTGTACAATTACCCCTTCGCTTCAGATTTCTGCCCCATCGCCATCAATGTATGGGCACTTAAAGGTAAGTGCATCATTTCAATCCTCATTCTGTCTGCTAAACTGCTATTGCGCACTATTACTTACCAAAGATCTTATTAAAAACAAGATGTTAACAAAAACAACGAAAACATGTTTTAAATCTGTATAGCCTACTGCAATTCCGTATATGATGCAATTCAGTTTATTTGTCATCTTTGGAGTTTTATATGCTCCCTGACTGTCCTCCCTACCAATGATGTACAGTGCCTTCAGAAATTATTCAAACCCCTTGACTTATTCCACATTTTGTTGTTATGGCCTGAATTCAAAATGATTAAATATATTGTTTCTCTCTCACCCATCTACACACAATACCCCATCATGAGAATGTCTTTAGAAATGTTTGCATATTTATACAAAATATTACAAATACAGAACTTGAATTTACATAATTATTCACACTCCTTTCCTATGGCACTACAAATTGAGCTCGGGTGCATCCAACTTCCTTTGATCATCCTTGATATGTCACTATCCACCTGTCTATGTAAGGTCCCATAGTTGACAGTGCATGTCAGAGCAGAAATTATACCATAAGGTCCTAGGAACTGTCCGTAGATCTCTGGGAATTGTGATGAGGCATATCTGGGGAAGGGTATAAAATAATTTCTAGAGTGTTGAAAGTTTCCAAGAGCACAGTGGTCAACATCATTGGGAAATAAATAAAAACATGGAAACTACCCAGACTGCCTAGAGCTGGCTGTCAAATCAAACTGAGAAACCGGGCAAGAAGGACCTTGGTCAGGGAGGTAACCAAGAACTCAATGACCACTCTGATAGAACTACAGAGTTTCTTGGCTGAGATGGGAGAACCTGCCAGAAGGACAACAGTCTCTACAGCACTTCACCAATCTGGGGTTTATAGGAGAGTGGCCAGACGGAAGCCACTCCTGAGAAAAAGGCGCATGACAGCACGTCTGGAGTTTGCAAAAAGGTATATGAAAGACTCGAGCATAAGGCAAAAATATTCTGTGGTCTGATGAGACAAAAATGGAACTCTTTGGCCTGAATGCAAACCACTATGTCTGGAGAGGACCAGGCACAGCTCATCACCCTCTAACGCCATCCCTACCCTGTTGAGCAGTAGGGATTGAGAGACTGGTAAGGATAGAGAGAACATTGAATGGAGCCAAATACATCCTTGATGAGCACCTGCTTCAGAGTGCAAACGACGTTAGACTGGGGGTGAATACTTGCAGCCAAAGCAACGATGGAATGGCTTCAGAACAAGAATGTGAAAGTCCCTGAGTGGCCCAGTCAAAGCCCAGACTTGAATCTCATTGAAAAAAACTTAAATTGCTGTTCATCGCCGCTCCCCATCTAACTTGAAAATATGCAGGGAAAAATGGGAGAAAATCCCCAAAAATCAGATGTGTAACACATTTATTTTTAGAATAAATCAAGGGGTATATAAACCCTGGATTGCTGATGCTATGTATTAGCCATTGAGAGGCATTGAAGCCATTCCCCCAGTAGGAGCAGTGCTCCATAGGAATGAATGTAATTCTACAGTATTTCAATTAAATGTTTCAAGGACAAAATTACATGCATTTAAGTATTGTTCTGTTATTGTGGTGACAGTAACATTTGTAATTCCAAAAAAGTATATTTTAAAACTCCCCTAAAGTCTATGCCCACGACCCTGTGGAAATCGAATTAGCATAATAATCCCCATAAAAATCTGTCAATTTAAGATGATATCTGTTTTTCTCATGAAATGTGTTTCAATCCACTGCGCCTGCCAATATCGCCATTCCGCATCTGCGATGAAAGGTGTCAGAGCTAGGGCGGTATTTATCAGACCATGAGACATCCCGAAAATTGGTCTTCTCACAAAAATGTCTTTAGAGTCCATACGGTTTGGCCTACAAACTATTAAGATGAGACTCTCAGGAACATGACGGTTCTCTCCGTTTTTGCTCTATGACCCCCACAACAGTCACAGGACTGGTCTGAAGTCAGTACTGCCGATATGCCAACTTCTGTCTGTAGCATCCGAACAGTTTTGACTACACACTATGACCCTTCTATGGAAAGGTGAGTCTCTCACGAGCCTAGTTTAAGTTTTTTTTTTAAATGTATGCAATAATATATGGAGATAAGGGGTTAAATACTATCTGTGTATCCATGTATGAAGCTGTTATTCAAGGTGTTTCTATGGAGTCTGTAAAATAATAAATGTAGCAAAAACAAATGTAGACATTAATAAATTCTTCCAAAAAAATACAATGATGGGGGGGTGCCAAGATGTAGGCACGGTGGTTCAACACAGCGCCCCCCATCAGTCATCTACTGTACAGTGTGTATATATATACATCATTGTCCCTTCCAGGTTTGTGGTGACAGAGGTGTGTTTGGGCCGGTGTAGCATGCTGCAGAACCAATTGGCCTTTTGGGCTGGACACAGTGAATCTTAGGGGTGTAATGGGTCAAACATTTTGATTTGGTTCAGTCCTTGATTTTTTTTTTTGCTCAATTTTCAGGAGGGGAAAAAATGACCATTATACCATCCTGTGTAAATGATAACGATGGACAATCTTTAATGTAGGCTTAAGATATCTCCCACATTAAATAAGGTAAATGAATAAGTTAAGCACGAATAAGAATTATATAAACAACATAACAAATGCAAGCTTTTATGTGTTGTATAGTTCACATCAGTGAAATAGACAGATACTGGGGTGAATGGTTTTAGCAGTATTGCATGACGATAGACATGAGAACTGGGGGTGTTATAAAAGAGCATCTTTTATGTGTTGTATAGTTCACATCAGAGTGAAATAGACAGATACTGGGGTGAATGGTTTTAGCAGTATTGCATGACGATAGACATGAGAACTGGGGGTGTTATAAAAGAGCATCTTTTATGTGTTGTATAGTTCAAGTCAGAGTGAAATAGACAGATACTGGGGTGAATGGTTTTAGCAGTATTGCATGACAATAGACATGAGAACTGGGGGTGTTATAAAGAGCATATTTTATGTGTTGTATAGTTCACGTCAGAGTGAAATAGACAGATACTGGGGTGAATGGTTTTAGCAGTATTGCATGACGATAGACATGAGAACTGGGGGTGTTATAAAAGAGCACCGGGTGGAAGACAAACACTATGTTCTGAGCGGTATGAAACACCATGAGAGGAGGCAGTGTTTTATTAGTGTGTATGCTGAAAGCAAGAACACTCTCTAGAAATCTTCCATATTCTTATTTGATTACTCCTTAAGCTTTAGCCTTATTGGGGAAGTTCATGATTTTACAACTTGATGTTAGATGGTTGGTTCCTCACCCTGAAAGTAGTCTATGGGCCTGGAGAAACATTAACCCATGGTTCAGTTCTCTCTGAACAACACTTTAGCCACCGCTAACAAAAAAAATCAATGGGAGTGATCGGGGCAATTGTCAACATTTCATGGCCAAATCAACCATATTTAGTTTGATGTTACTTAATGGTGATTTGGACACTTGTTTTTTTTTATTGCATTTTGCAAATGATTTCTCTTTCTCTTTTCTCTCTATTTCTCTTTTCTCTGAGACCCCACGCTAACAAACAAAGGATATGGCTGCCAGAATGAATCAAAGTGAGGTTGTTTCACCAAAGTGGCTCTGAGATATGTGTTACAGTAGGCTACCACCACTGAAGTATTAGTATAGATAGATTTTGTATTATTATTTCGACAACAAAAAAATTACGTAAAAAAAAATGGGTCATTTTTCCATAATTCTTCTGAGAACCAAAATAAGAGTCATATCAAGAAATGAACTGAACAAAAAATGTAAATCTTTACACCCCTAAAACAACAGATTTTTAGGGGTGTGAAGCTACGTACGGTATGATCTTTGAATGACTGAATTAGTATCAAATATCTGCTTTTCCAGGATGTGGCATGTTCCTGAACTTTGGGAAAGTGAGCACAACTAGTGCAAACCGTGGAGACTGGCTAACCGAGGAGGTGGAACTCAACACTAAAGGAGGCAGAGATGATCGCAACTATCTATGGGTTAGTGAGTGCTCCTGGTGATTTCAGTAGTTTGTGTGACATGTAAAGTATCTTTATCTATGGGTTAGTGAGTGTTCGTGGTGATTTCAGTAGTTTATGTGACATGTAGAGTAAAGTATCTTTATCTATGGGTTAGTGAGTGTTCGTGGTGATTTCAGTAGTTTATGTGACATGTAGAGTAAAGTATCTTTATCTATGGGTTAGTGAGTGTTCGTGGTGATTTCAGTAGTTTATGTGACATGTAGAGTAAAGTATCTTTATCTATGGGTTAGTGAGTGTTCCTGGTGATTTCAGTAGTTTATGTGACATGTAAAGTATCTATCTATGGGTTAGTGAGTGTTCCTGGTGATTTCAGTTGTTTATCTGGGACATGTAAAGATACTTTACTCTTCCTGTTAAGGGCAGAGCTTAAACAACATTTACACAGAAAAAAACAATACACCTAAATAAAAATGTATCTGATGTTTTTATACCTTTCATAAGTAGTATTGTGTAGATCTATACATGCACATCCCAGGCTATGTATTGTGTAGATCCATACATGCACATCCCAGGCTATGTATTGTGTAGATCTATACATGCACATCCCAGGCTATGTATTGTGTAGATCTATACATGCACATCCCAGGCTATGTATTGTGTAGATCTATACATGCACATCCCAGGCTATGTATTGTGTAGATCCATACATGCCACAATTCCAAATTTGCAGTGCGTTTCTTTTCCCATTAATTGGGGTTAAGGCATAGTTGGATCTGCACAACCGATGGTGAAGGATGTGGACTGATTGACATAAGGCTTCTTTTGAGTTCTGAAAACATCTGACAGTCTGATTTTGGAATGTAATGCTCTTCCCTTTCAATTTTAAACAAATGCTATACGTTTAGACGCAAGAACTCGGAAAAACAAATGATTTCAGTCTGGCCTACCTGTCTGTCTTCACAGGTGTCGCTGAAAATGCGGTCTGAAAACCCGTTTCTGTCCCTGGTCCTGCCCAGTATACTGATCATTGTGGCAGATGTGGTGAGCTTCTCCCTGCCGCTGGGAGGGGGCGAGCGTATCTCATTCAAGGTTACACTGGTTCTCAGCTTCATCATGTTCCTCATCATCCTCAACGACCTACTGCCTGGAGGAGGCCAGTGCAGCCCCATCATCCGTGAGTATCCCGTGTGTAATGCACCAGAATGAAACAGCATTTTGTTATAAACGGTGTGTATGTAACAGAGTTAAGAATGTTCCATAAGCTTATTTCACAGCTAGCTTGAAATGTCGCCACGGGAGCTATCGAATTTGATATTTTTCTGCAGCTCAATAGTTTGTTTGGTATGTTGTCAATTTGGGAGCAGTGATCCTGAACAGCAACAGTGATCCTAGTGATCCGTTGGGTGCAGAGTTTCACTATTTCCAGCCCGGTATGTTACAGGGACAGTAAAGAAAGATATACTGGTAGCAGCACACTGATGTCGGTTTCATGTATACAGGACCTCTCTGCCACCATATAACACTCACACATCTCTCTCGTTCTCCATAGGAAAGCACTTCTGTTTCTGTTTGGTCATCCTGGTGTTGAGCACGTTGCAGTCTATGGTGCTCACACGCCTGGCTAAGTGTGGCACTCTCTGGCCCTGCAGCCTCTCCAAGTCCAAAGACTCACTGCTTAAAGACACAGACAATGAAGAGGGTAAACTTTTTCATTCTTCTGTCATCTCAGTTATCCACAGAGCAAGATATATTTTCATGGTTTCCAAAGACATTAACAAAACGTCCTTATACAACCATTGTTAACCTGACCATGAAGTCATAATGACGTTACTGCAACCAGTTTCACTGGGGACCCCATACATTACTTTCATCATCATAAACTAGTCAAGTTGTATTTTAATGCTCAACCTTTTAATTCGTACCCTTTAGCTGCAGTCTTTCCCAGCATCTTTTCTTGTTAGCATCATTTGTCTGGCGTTTACGCTGGTCCAGACAGCTACTCCATTTCATCTTTCATCTGTCACTGAAAACTATGTCATTTTACAAAAAGGTCATTTTTTATTCATTTTTCATTTTTTATTTAATCATGTTATATTAATAATAGGTTTTCCTTTTTTCTCTCCTTTACTTTGTCTAGAATCCAAGTCTGATATTAAAGCCTCAGAGGAAGAGAAGAATACAGCCCTCCAGAAGGTGGTGAAGTTTCTCAACAAAATGGCTGCACAAGACCAGAAAAATGCTTTACACCATCGCTTTGCCAACAAAGTGGACTTGATCTGTTTCTGTATCTATCTCACCGTCCTCATCGTTTATGCAGTCGTCATTTTATATTTCTCCTTTGGTTCTCAATGTAAGATCAACCAATTAGATTTCTGGTCATAAATTCTTTATTCGCTTTCAACAACCATTTAAAAAAAAATATTGGTGTATTTTGGGTCTTCAGAAATTTTGCAAGCACAAACAAAAAGCTAGTTGTTTTGAGTTTCTGGGTAAAATAAATAGATGTGTTTATTCTTAAGTAGGGCTTTAACAATATTTATTTAAACATGTTTAGAACTAGCCAGTCATGTGTAATAATACATTTAGCAATTAGGGCTCTAATGAATACATGTAATGGGGACTGTAGTGATATAATCCCCCAGAATAGAGGCCTAGAACTCTAATGAATACAAGTAATGGGGACTCTAGTGATATAATCCCCCAGAATAGAGGCCTAGAACTCTAATGAATACATGTAATGGGGACTGTAGCGCTATAATCCCCCAGAATAGAGGCCTAGAACTCTAATGAATACATGTTATGGGGACTGAAGCTGTAGTATTAGTAGTGTGAAAACAAATCAACAGTGTGTTATTTCCTATAGAGGCAGTGTGAAGGCCTTATATTATCTCCTAACTAAGCAGGTTCTCAACCTCAGGCTGAGATATCAAATAGTCTCTCGATCATCTCCTCCACCTGCGCTGGGCTGTATTTGTGGTATCTCTCAGGGTGTTTGGAGAAATCATGGTCACATCTGTGTAAAGTACAGGTAAAGGACCATAATAAATGAATATCACTGTACCAGCGTTCTGTATGAAATTCTTACTGCATCAATATTGAACAGTGCTGAATTAAAGAACACATGAATTGTACATAGAGACCAAACATACATCCCAGTTTCACCTACAATATTTGAAAAGCATCAGTTATTCAACCACCTTATGTGTGCTGAATTCCAAATGGACCCCCTATTCCCTAGCCACCCTTGCAGATCTAAGAGGATTGGATAGGTAGAAGCAATTCGACAACATTTTCACTAGGCCAATCAGAAGGCAAGATGAAGGTATTACCATAATGCTTGTATCCATCCAATCCGCTCAGATCTACAGGAGTAGTTGGGGAGTAGGGGCTGGTGAATAGGGGCTGGGGAGTAGGGGCTAGAGTGTAAGAGCTAGGAAATAGTGAGTAGGGGCTATGAAGTAAGAGCTAGGGAATAGGGGTTGATTCTGAATTCAGCAGCAGTCTCCAGTAATAAGCTCTGATATGCCATGACTCCCCTCAGCAGAAAGGCTGTGTAGGCCTTGGACACCATCTCTCTCTGGGCCTGACAGATGGCCTGGCGCTGCTCTCTGTCTGGGATGGCCCACGCTTTCTGAGCCTTATACAGTTCCTCCAGGCCCTCGTTGAAGCTCTGGACGACACGAGGTCAAAGGTCATATCATTTTTGGGGGGGACCGTCATGTTATCACAATGAGGGCACTGTTTTGTAACAGAAAATGCAAACATTACAATCTTTGGTGTCCATAAATATAGCATGTCACAAACGGTGCCCCATAAATACGAGCCCTAAGCTGACATTCAGATTCAGAAAACTTTAATGTCCTCAAAGAGGCAATTCATCTTGCAGCAGTCATAAAATATATAACATCAACAAATATAAAATAAGCTGACATGTTGGGTTTAGACGTTTGTGATCATTCTGTTTGTGAGTATGAATAAGGGTTGTTGTGTAGAGATGTAACATGGTACTGATTAGGGCTGGGAATTGCCAGGGACCTCACGATACCATATTATCATGATACTTAGGTGCCAATATGTTATGTATTACGATTCTATATGTATTGTGATTCTCATGATTCTATATGTATTGTGATTCTCATGATTCTATATGTATTGTGATTCTTATGATTCTATATGCATTGTGATTCTTATGATTCTATATGTATTGTGATTATCATGATTCACTATGTATTGTGATTCTCATGATTCTATATGTATTGTGATTCTCATGATTCTATATGTATTGTGATTCTTATGATTCTATATGTATTGTGATTCTCATGATTCTATATGTATTGTGATTCTTATGATTCTATATGTATTGTGATTCTCATGATTCACTATGTATTGTGATTCTCATGATTCTATATGTATTGTGATTCTTATGATTCTATATGTATTGTGATTCTCATGATTCTATATGTATTGTGATTCTCATGATTCTATATGTATTGTGATTCTCATGATTCTATATGTATTGTGATTCTCATGATTCTATATGTATTGTGATTCTCATGATTCTATATGTATTGTGATTCTTATGATTCTATATGTATTGTGATTCTCATGATTCTATATGTATTGTGATTCTCATGATTCTAAATGTATTGTGATTCTCATGATTCTATATGTATTGTGATTCTCATGATTCTATATGTATTGTGATTCTCATGATTCTATATGTATTGCTATTCGATACTGTGATTTAATTGCGATTTGATGTTCCAAACATATTGCTCACCATATGTCTGCTGCTGAGACGAGAGAGAGACATGAGAAAACTAGTTTTGATCAGTCATGGAAATAAAAAAGTGCTGAAAACAAATTGTTTCCCTAATAAATTGGCGCCTTATTTAAAATGAAGATGGGAGAACAAGCTATGAAGGAAAAATACTGGAGTTTTGGTGCAGGAACAACCAACTAGCACAAATATAATATTGCGGTATTGTCAAAACGATACGATACATCGTCAAAGATAATATCTCGATATGCATCTGTATCGACCCCCCCCCCCCATCACTAGTACTGAAACAGATCCTTTAGGTACATGGAGGAATCTGGCCTCCTTGTCTTACCTTGAACTTGTCTTTAATCACCTGACAGTCTTTCTCTTTCAACTGAAGCCCGATGGTGATGACATATGAAGAATAGAAAAGGTGTGATTAGGTTTGAATAAAACAAGCAAATCCACTTAAAGGTAGATAGTGTCATTTGAGAAATATCCTTTTTTAATTTAATATACAGTATCAAATCAAATCAAATTTTATTTGTCACATACACATGGTTAGCAGATGTTAATGCGAGTGTAGCGAAATGCTTGTGCTTCTAGTTCCGACAATGCAGTAATAACAAGTAATCTAACTAACAATTCCAAAACTACTGTCTTGTACACAGTGTAAGGGGATAAAGAATATGTACATAAGGATATATGAATGAGTGATGGTACAGAGCAGCATAGGCAAGATACAGTAGATGGTATCGAGTACAGTATGTACAAATGAGATGAGTATGTAAACAAAGTGGCATAGTTTAAAGTGGCTAGTGATACATGTATTACATAAGGATACAGTCGATGATATAGAGTACAGTATATACGTATGCATATGAGATGAATAATGTAGGGTAAGTAACATTATATAAGGTAGCATTGTTTAAAGTGGCTAGTGATATATTTACATCATTTCCCATCAATTCCCATTATTAAAGTGGCTGGAGTTGAGTCAGTGTCAGTGTGTTGGCAGCAGCCACTAGTGGTGGCTGTTTAACAGCCTGTTTAACAGTCTGATGGCCTTGAGATAGAAGCTGTTTTTCAGTCTCTCGGTCCCAGCTTTGATGCACCTGTACTGACCTCGCCTTCTGGATGATAGCGGGGTGAACAGGCAGTGGCTCGGTGGTTGATGTCCTTGATGATCTTTATGGCCTTCCTGTGACATCGGGTGGTGTAGGTGTCCTGGAGGGCAGGTAGTTTGCCCCCGGTGATGCGTTGTGCAGACCTCACTACCCTCTGGAGAGCCTTACGGTTGAGGGCGGTGCAGTTGCCATACCAGGCGGTGACACAGCCCGCCAGGATGCTCTCGATTGTGCATCTGTAGAAGTTTGTGAGTGCTTTTGGTGACAAGCCGAATTTCTTCAGCCTCCTGAGGTTGAAGAGGCGCTGCTGCGCCTTCTTCATGATGCTGTCTGTGTGAGTGGACCAATTCAGTTTGTCTGTGATGTGTATGCCGAGGAACTTAAAACTTGCTACCCTCTCCACTACTGTTCCATCGATGTGGATAGGGGGGTGTTCCCTCTGCTGTCCACAATCATCTCCTTAGTTTTGTTGACGTTGAGTGTGAGGTTATTTTCTTGACACCACACTCCGAGGGCCCTCACCTCCTCCCTGTAGGCCGTCTCGTCGTTGTTGGTAATCAAGCCTACCACTGTTGTGTCGTCCGCAAACTTGATGATTGAGTTGGAGGCGTGCGTGGCCACGCAGTCGTGGGTGAACAGGGAGTACAGGAGAGGGCTCAGAACGCACCCTTGTGGGGCCCCAGTGTTGAGGATCAGCGGGGAGGAGATGTTGTTGCCTACCCTCACCACCTGGGGGCGGCCCGTCAGGAAGTCCAGTACCCAGTTGCACAGGGCGGGGTCGAGACCCAGGGTCTCGAGCTTGATGACGAGCTTGGAGGGTACTATGGTGTTGAATGCCGAGCTGTAGTCGATGAACAGCATTCTCACATAGGTATTCCTCTTGTCCAGATGGGTTAGGGCAGTGTGCAGTGTGGTTGAGATTGCATCGTCTGTGGACCTATTTGGGCGGTAAGCAAATTGGAGTGGGTCTAGGGTGTCAGGTAGGGTGGAGGTGATATGGTCCTTGACTAGTCTCTCAAAGCACTTCATGATGACGGATGTGAGTGCTACGGGGCGGTAGTCGTTTAGCTCAGTTACCTTAGCTTTTTTGGGAACAGGAACAATGGTGGCCCTCTTGAAGCATGTGGGAACAGCAGACTGGTATAGGGATTGATTGAATATGTCCGTAAACACACCGGCCAGCTGGTCTGCGCATGCTCTGAGGGCGCGGCTGGGGATGCCGTCTGGGCCTGCAGCCTTGCGAGGGTTAACACGTTTAAATGTCTTACTCACCTCGGCTGCAGTGAAGGAGAGACCGCATGTTTTCATTGCAGGCCGTGTCAGTGGCACTGTATTGTCCTCAAAGCGGGCAAAAAAGTTATTTAGTCTGCCTGGGAGCAAGACATCCTGGTCCGTGACTGGGCTGGATTTCTTCCTGTAGTCCATGATTGACTGTAGACCCTGCCACATGCCTCTTGTGTCTGAGCCGTTGAATTGAGATTCTACTTTGTCTCTGTACTGGCGCTTAGCTTGTTTGATAGCCTTGCGGAGGGAATAGCTGCACTGTTTGTATTCGGTCATGTTACCAGACACCTTGCCCTGATTAAAAGCAGTGGTTCGCGCTTTCAGTTTCACACGAATGCTGCCATCAATCCACGGTTTCTGGTTAGGGAATGTTTTAATCGTTGCTATGGGAACGACATCTTCAACGCACGTTCTAATGAACTCGCACACCGAATCAGCGTATTCGTCAATGTTGTTATCTGACGCAATACGAAACATCTCCCAGTCCACGTGATGGAAGCAGTCTTGGAGTGTGGAGTCAGCTTGGTCGGACCAGCGTTGGACAGACCTCAGCGTGGGAGCCTCTTGTTTTAGTTTCTGTCTGTAGGCAGGGATCAACAAAATGGAGTCGTGGTCAGCTTTTCCGAAAGGGGGGCGGGGCAGGGCCTTATATGCGTCGCGGAAGTTAGAGTAACAATGATCCAAGGTCTTTCCACCCCTGGTTGCGCAATCGATATGCTGATAAAATGTATCAAAACATCTACCCTCACCTTGTCACTTGGCTTAAAGGTGGGCAGATTCTTTTCAGTCAGGCACTCGGTCACCTTCAACCAACTGCAACACACAAGCAGCACACATTCACTGCACAGATCAGTCATGTTCAGTAGCATAATCATTCATTGGACTGCCCACAAGTCTGGAACCAACAAGCCTGAACAGCTTATACCCCCCAAGCCATGACTGCTAAATAGTTCAAAAGTTAGTCCTTGTACCTATTGGTTATCTCCATTGGCCCTTTTTGCATGAACTCTTTTGACTTATCGAATACACTGCTGTTACTGTTTATTCTCTACCTCAATTACATCGTACCCCTGCACATCGACTTGGTACTGGTACCCCGTATATACAGCCAAGTTATCGTTAATCATTGTGGATTTATTCCTGGTTATTATTTTCCTATTATTTCTCTCAGCAGTGTTGGGATGGTCCCGCAAGTAAACATTTCACTGTCCGTCTACACCTGTTGTTTACGAAGCATGCAACAAATACATTGTATTCAAGTTGTAGCATAAGATACTTGATTTAATGTAGCATTGTCCCCGTGTGAAGTAATGGTAATGCTTCACTTAAAGCCTGCAGGTATCATGCATTATGATGCAGTTATAATGCATTATGATGCAGTTATAATGCCGGTATCATGCATTATGATGCAGTTATAATGCATTATGATGCAGTTATAATGCCGTTATAATGCATTTTGATGCAGTTATAATGCCGGTATCATGCATTTTGATGCAGTTATAATGCCGGTATCATGCATTTTGATGCAGTTATAATGCATTTTGATGCAGTTATAATGCCGGTATCATGCATTTTGATGCAGTTATAATGCATTTTGATGCAGTTATAATGCATTTTGATGCAGTTATAATGCATTTTGATGCAGTTATAATGCATTTTGATGCAGTTATAATGCCGGTATCATGCATTTTGATGCAGTTATAATGCATTTTGATGCAGTTATAATGCCGGTATCATGCATTATGATGCAGTTATAATGCATTTTGATGCAGTTATAATGCCGGTATCATGCATTTTGATGCAGTTATAATGCATTATGATGCAGTTATAATGCCGGTATCATGCATTTTGATGCAGTTATAATGCATTTTGATGCAGTTATAATGCATTTTGATGCAGTTATAATGCATTTTGATGCAGTTATAATGCATTTTGATGCAGTTATAATGCATTTTGATGCAGTTATAATGCATTTTGATGCAGTTATAATGCATTTTGATGCAGTTATAATGCCGGTATAATGCATTTTGATGCAGTTATAATGCAACTATGATGCAGTTACAATACATTATGATGCAGTTACAATGCATTATGATGCAGTTACAATGCATTATAACACTTGTCATGAGCATGTATGACCACTGTATAATCTATATTATAATATCACAAACCTAGGCAACAAACATGAGCTGGTAGATCAGTCAACCCACACCGGAGAGGGGGGAATTCAAAACATTACATTTCCAAGGGAAAGCAAGTGCCAGGATCTCACAGGAAATATGGGTGTTTTTAAAGTATTCCAGAGTTGACAATATTAGCAGCATATCCAGAGACCGAAAAGCTGAACTGATGAATATCATTTTGAGGAAATTGCATTTAATGATTTACAATGATTCACCGGGCCGTAAGGGCAGTATGCTAACCTGGTTACCAATCTGTTCCTGTCATCATTCCACTCCTTGTCATGCAAAACATGTTTTAGCAATGACAGGGAATACAAAGAGTGGAATGTTAGCAGAAAAGGCTGTGGATTTCAGGCTAGCAGGAGGCAGCTAGTCTCTTCTAATAATACATAATGATCAGGACTAACGTTAGACGATGTTAGATTCCATCACTCCCTTCTTCCTCCTCTGGATTCCTGGTCCCTCACCTGTGCTGGTACACCTGCTTCTGTTGCTCAATCAGTTCCCCGTACTCAACCTCTGGATCCCCGCCGCTGGTTTTAACCACTTCAAACAGAGATGACCTGCAGGTAGATGTCCCTGTCATAACCCCTGTGAGCTGTGACAAATTCACTTACAACCCTGAACTAAAGAACATGGAAAGTCAAAATGTAGGTCACTTTGAGTGATCATTATGTTGTCTAGGCCTAGTTAATATCTCAACCTTAGGGATCTCTAATGTCTCAAATAAATAATTATTATAGTTCCGGACTGTTCTGGAACGGGTGTTCTGGTAAACTGCATGACCAGGTTCGTATTCATTAGGGCACGCCACAGAAAAAGTTTTTAAAATGTTTTGTAACTGAAAAATAAAATGTGCGTTTCTCATTTCTTAATTCCAGGTGGTCCCTCCCCTCCCTGTTTGACTGTTTTCTTCCATTTGTTGCCTAATAAACATGACCCTTGTAATGGGAATATTAATGTTTGTGTTTTTCTTATAACTAATTTCTGAGTTCTATTCATCTGCTGTTCTATAAACCAATTTCTGTGATCACGCAAGTGGCTGACTGTACAAATCACCTATCAGTAGCTGCAATTTGGCAGTACGCCCAGATCGTGTTTTGAGAACGGACGACCGTGTTTTGAGAACAAACAAAAAATATCTCAGTTTCAAGGTCTCAGCTTAGAGAGAAAGAAGCCTCGTGAGGTGTTGGTCTGTCACATGTTATGAACCAGTGTTGGCCTGTCACATGTTATGAAACAGTATTGGTCTGTCACATGTTGTGAAACAGTATTGGTCTGTCACATGTTATGAAACAGTGTTGGTCTGTCACATGTTATGAAACAGTGTTGGTCTGTCACATGTTGTGAAACAGTATTGGTCTGTCACATGTTATGAAACAGTATTGGTCTGTCACATGTTATGAAACAGTGTTGATCTGTCACATGTTATGAAACAGTGTTGGCCTGTCACATGTTATGAACCAGTATTGACCGGTCACATTAATGAAACAAGATGGTAATGATTAATGAATTATGCTAAATCATGCAAATATAACTTGTCTATGTATAGTCATATATAAGACAACTGCTGGGACTGCCCAGGCAGAGCTCCTGATTGACATGTGTACTATGGTGCATTGAGTTGGTTGGAACCTCTCCAGCGCGCTGACAATAAACAATGGTTCATTTAAGATTGACTTTGAGTATCCCTGTGTAAGATTTTTTTCACAACACCCTGTTCATTAATATGCAAGGCCCTAATGCCAGACTCAAGCAACGGTTCATCCACACTGTGTATTACAGCTAACACACACTTTGGAAATGTACAGAGAGGGCCTACTTCTTCATTGACTTGAGGATGTAGTTGTAGTTGTTGAGGAGGAAGATGGCCCCGAGAGCATGGTCCTCGTACACCTTGGCCTTACTCTGTAGGTTGTACTGGAGATGCTCCAGCACTTGACCTGGAAAAGGGAAATCATGAACATCATGTAAAACCACATAGCCACCACATGGGGGCAGTCAAGGTTCCTCATGTAAAACCACATAGCCACCACATGGTGGGAGTCAAGGTTCCTCATGTAAAACCACATAGCCACCACATGGTGGCAGTCAAGGTTCCTCATGTAAAACCACATAGCCACCACATGGGGGCAATCAAGGTTCCTCATGTAAAACCACATAGCCACCACATGGGGGCAGTCAAGGCACTTGAACTAAACACCACCTGTGGCTGATTCTGACTCATAATCAGGGGTGAAAGTAGATTATGGGACCTCCAGTATCGAATTTACTTTCTTTGGAGCCAAAAGCCAGCATATTGCCTTAGCTTAATGGCGTCCGCATGCTTCCCAGCCGAAACAGTTCGGAAGAGTTTGTGCATATATTATGACAACATTTTGTGACGTTTTTCTTCGTTTTGTACTTCGGTAAGGGTTTTTTCAGTTGTTCAGGCACACACATTGTTTTCTTGAGGCAGGTTGAAGTCGGTAGCTGAAGTCTACCCCCCTTCGTCTGTGATTGGTCAACAGTAGGGATTCTTCAGTAAAGTCTTTGTTGTCATTCAGTGAGAGACGACTCGTTTTTATGCATATTTTTTCATTGAGAAACACTGCACCAAACATCTTAGTTAGATGTAAAGTTGCGCAACTAAGATCTCTGCAAAAACGTGCAAATTAATGACATAATTCTTGAACTATCTTAGATCAATTCTGAATAGAAATTTGGCTTGTCACCTAAAACACTCACAAACACAATCAAGAGCATCCTGTCGGGTTGTATCACCGCATGGTACGGAAACTGCTCCGCCCACAACCGTAAGGCTCTCCAGAGGGTAGTGAGGTCTGCACAACGCATCCCCGGAGGCAAACTACCTGCCCTCCAGGACACCTACACCACCCGATGTCACAGGAAGGCCAAAAAGATCATCAAGGACAACAACCACTCGAGCCACTGCCTGTTCACCCCGCTATCATCCAGAAGGCGAGGTCAGTACAGGTGCATCAAAGCTGGGACCGAGAGACTGAAAAACAGCTTCTATCTCAAGGCCATCAGACTGTTAAACAGCCATCACAAACATAAAGTGGCTGCTGCCAACATACAGACTCAAATCTCTGGCCACTTTAATAAATGTAATAAATGGATTTAATAAAGGTATCACTAGTCACTTTAAATAACGGCACTTCAATAATGTCTACATGTCCTACATTACTCATCTCATATGTATATACTGTACTCTATACCATCTACTGCATCTTGCCTATGCCGCACAGCCATCGCTCATCCACATATTTATATGTACATAGTCTTATTCATCCCTTTACATTTGTGTGTATAAGGTAGTTGTTGTGAATTTGTTAGATTATTTGTTAGATATTACTGCACTGTTGGATCTAGCACAAGCATTTCACTACACTCACATTAACATCTGCTAACCATGTGTATGTGACCAATACAATTTGATTTGATTATTTTGAGGAAGTGTAAACTGGCTACGGTGTCTCAAAATGGACAAACCGTACTATTGCCACTTTTTAAAATAATTTTTAAGCGAAGTTATGCGAGCCCACTCGACTTCGGCTAGCCGCCAGCTGAACTGAAGCATGCGGACGCCTTAAGACCCAACGGTTCAGCGTCTTGCCCTTGTCAAAGGTGTCATTCTGGATATTAGACACAGCCATGTTGAACACTCACAGACATAAGGACTCAGTGCTCTCTGATTGTCATTCCCCTTGGACTCCTGACTGTCTGATGGCTGTTCTTCTGATTCATCTGCATCTGGTGAACAAAACAATTCTATATCTACACATCTTATCTCAATGAGGAAAAACCAACCATCTAATAACCATCTAGTTTTGTAACCGAAAACTCAATCTAATAAACAAAGAGAAACACTCCGTACCAGTGTCATGTTGAACGTCCACCTGAACACTACTGGACACCTCCATAGTTACTGTGTCACTGTCTACATCATGAGGATAAAGGATGGACCGAACAGCATCTGCAAAGGACAGCAACTGCTGCAGGAATAGAATTGTCTGGAGACAGTAAGAGAAAAAATAACATATTAGACATATTTAGTTAGGTCAGTTCAAATGGGATAAAAAATAAAATATACTTTATTCTACATTTAGTGAGAAACTGACATGTGTCTTCTGTCTAGTATCCCATGATGCAACAATATAAGGAAACAAACCCCCTCTGGAACAAAACACCCTTGTCCTTACACAAATCTAGATAAGCACATCGGCATTACTGATTCACTTAATTGAATGGAAACTGATGGAGAGGAAACAGAAAAGAGAGCTGTTACATTGCTGTTGAATTCATGCACCGTTCCATCCTTGGACATACTCTCCCTATCAGGGTTGGTCTGTGAGAGAAAGGGGAAAATTACAATTCGGGGTTGAGTTTCTCAAAGCTTCCAGATCGTTTTAGGTCATTGGAATGTACGCAATCACAGCCCAAATACATGATCTCAGTGCTATGAAGCTTTTGGGAAACTCCCCCGCTTGTCTGTCTGATTAAATCACATTATCACAACAATCCAGTCTGAGGTTCCGTTGCTGGATGATGAAAGGTTCTATAATTCAAAGTCCTTCCAACTAAAACAATCTTTGAATGGTTAGAATGTCGTACCTTGACGTGAGCAGAAAAGTCCGTCAGTGCTCTGGCTGCCAGGGTCTTCATAGATGTAACGAGTTTGGAAAGCTTGGCCAAGGTGCCGCTTGTTGTGCACTGACAGGCAATATGAAACATGACATCACACAGTCAGCCATAATAATACCGTGGTGGACTAAAGTTTTCAGAATGACACAAATATTCCTTTTCATAAAGTCTGCTGCCTCAGTGTCTTTAGATATTTTTGTCAGATAATTACAAGCATTTCATAAGTGTCAAAGGCTTTTATTGACAATTACATGAAGTTGATACAAAGAGTCAATATTTGCAGTGTTGACCCTTCGTTTTCAAGTCCTCTGCAATCCGCCCTGGCATGTTGTCAATTAACTTCTGGGCCACATCCTGACTGATGGCAGCCCATTCTTGCATAATCAATGCTTGGAGTTTGTCAGAATTTGTGGGGTTTTGTTTGTCCACCCGCCTCTTGAGGATTGATCACAAGTTCTCAATGGGATTAAGGTCTGGGGAGTTTCCTGGCCATGGACCAAAAATATTGATGTTTTGTTCCCCGAGCCACTTAGTTATCACTTTTGCATTATGGCAAGGTGCTCCATCATGCTGGAAAAGGCATTGTTCGTCACCAAACTGTTCCTGGATGGTTGGAAGAAGTTGCTCTCAGAGGATGTGTTGGTACCTTTCTTTATTCATGGCTGTGTTCTTAGGCAAAATTGTGAGTGAGCCCACTCCCTTGGCTGAGAAGCAACCCCACATATTAATGGTCTCAGGATGCTTTACTGTTGGCATGACACAGGACTGATGGTAGTGCTCACCTTATCTTCTCTGGACAAGCTTTTTTTCTGGATGCCCCAATCAATCGGAAAGGGGATTCATCAGAGAAAATGACTTTACCCCAGTCCTCAGCAGTCCAATCCCTGTACCTTTTGCAGAATATCAGTCTGTCCCTGATGTTTTTCCTGGAGAGAAGTGGCTTCTTTGATGCCCTTCTTGACACCAGGCCATCTTCCAAAAGTCTTCGCCTCACTGTGCGTGCAGATGCACTCACACCTGCCTGCTGCCATTCTTGAGCAAGCTCTGTACTGGTGGTGCCCCGATCCCGCAGCTGAATCAACTTTAGGAGACGGTCCTGGCACTTGCTGGACTTTCTTGGGCGCCCTAAAGCCTTCTTCACAACAATTGAACCGCTCTCCTTGAAGTTCTTGATGATCCGATAAATGGTTGATTTAGGTGCAATCTTACTGGCAGCAATATCCTTGCCTGTGAAGCCCTTTTTGTGCAAAGCAATGATGAAGGCACGTGTTTCCTTGCATGTAACCGTGTTTGACGGAGGAAGAACAATGATTCCAAGCACCACCCTCCTTTTGAAGCTTCCAGGCTGTTATTCAAACTCAATAAACATGACAGTGATCTCCAGCCTTGTCCTCGTCAACACTCACCCCTGTGTTAA
>NW_027258269.1:55000-88543 GCF_045791955.1 Oncorhynchus clarkii lewisi | reverse complement strand
ATACTTTAGGTTAGCTTAGGTATCCTGTATGTTGTGTTTTAAAGAGCATGCTCTGGGTACGCTAGGTTAGCTTAGGTATGCTGTATGTTGTGTTATAGAGAGAATTGAGAGAATTGAAGTGAATTGAGAGAATTGAAGAGGGAGAGGGGGAGGGAGGGAGGGAGGGAGGGAGGGAGGGATGGAGGGGGAAAGTCCCCCTTCTCTCCCTCCATCCCCCCCACCTCTCCCCCTCCATCCCTCCCCCTCCCCTCTCCCCCTCCCTCCCCCTCCCTCTCCCTCCCCCTCTCCCTCCCCCTCCCTCCCCCTGTCTGTTAGACAGTAGTACGCTGCCAACCCACAGTTCTCTGCATCCTCCCCCAACAGGACAGGTAGCCTATTCTCATCAGAGAGGTATTTGAAACCTTGAATAAGGGTTTCAAATTTGGGGAATTTACACTCTCTAATTGTTTGAGATTTTTTACATTTTGTAAGGAAATGCAGCTCCATCTCAGGTTCTGCTGTGGTGCAGTGGTTGCACAGCCTTTCCTCTACAGGGAGCCAGGTTCTGCTGTGGTGCAGTGGTTGCACAGACTTTCCTCTACAGGGAGCCAGGTTTTCCTGTGTCTACCCTTCTCAATGGCAAGGCTGTGCTCACTGAGCCTGTACTTTGTCAAGGTTTTTTTAAGGTTTTAATCAGATAGCACTGCATTTTGCTTTGTGTTTGTGCTTGTGTTTCCCAATAAGCAATGTAGTTTTGTTTTGACTGTGTTGTAATTTGGTTTATTCTGATTGATTGGATGTTCTGGTCCTGAGGCTTCAGTGTGTTAGTAGAACAGGTTAGTAAACTCAGCCCCAGGACCAGCTGGATGAGGGGACTGAGGCTTCAGTGTGTTAGTAGAACAGGTTTGTGAACTCAGCCTCAGGACCAGCTGGATGAGGGGACTGAGGCTTCAGTGTGTTAGTAGAACAGGTTTGTGAACTCAGCTCCAGGACCAGCTGGATGAGGGGACTGAGGCTTCAGTGTGTTAGTAGAACAGGTTTGTGAACTCAGCCCCAGGACCAGCTGGATGAGGGGACTGAGGCTTCAGTGTGTTAGTAGAACAGGTTAGTGAACTCAGCCCCAGGACCAGCTGGATGAGGGGACTGAGGCTTCAGTGTGTTAGTAGAACAGGTTAGTGAACTCAGCGCCAGGACCAGCTGGATGAGGGGACTGAGGCTTCAGTGTGTTAGTAGAACAGGTTTGTGAACACAGCCCCAGGACCAGCTGGATGAGGGGACTGAGGCTTCAGTGTGTTAGTAGAACAGGTTTGTGAACTCAGCCCCAGGACCAGCTGGATGAGGGGACTGAGGCTTCAGTGTGTTAGTAGAACAGGTTTGTGAACTCAGCCCCAGGACCAGCTGGATGAGGGGACTGAGGCTTCAGTGTGTTAGTAGAACAGGTTTGTGAACTCAGCCCCAGGACCAGCTGGATGAGGGGACAGAGGCTTCAGTGTGTTAGTAGAACAGGTTTGTGAACTCAGCCCCAGGACCAGCTGGATGAGGGGACTGAGGCTTCAGTGTGTTAGTAGAACAGGTTTGTGAACTCAGCCCCAGGACCAGCTGGATGTGGGGACTGAGGCTTCAGTGTGTTAGTAGAACAGGTTTGTGAACTCAGCCCCAGGACCAGCTGGAGGAGGGGACTGAGGCTTCAGTGTGTTAGTAGAACAGGTTTGTGAACTCAGCCCCAGGACCAGCTGGATGAGGGGACTGAGGCTTCAGTGTGTTAGTAGAACAGGTTTGTGAACTCAGCCCCAGGACCAGCTGGATGTGGGGACTGAGGCTTCAGTGTGTTAGTAGAACAGGTTTGTGAACTCAGCCCCAGGACCAGCTGGAGGAGGGGACTGAGGCTTCAGTGTGTCAGTAGAACAGGTTTGTGAACTCAGCCCCAGGACCAGCTGGATGAGGGGACTGAGGCTTCAGTGTGTTAGTAGAACAGGTTTGTGAACTCAGCCCCAGGACCAGCTGGATGAGGGGACTGAGGCTTCAGTGTGTTAGTAGAACAGGTTTGTGAACTCAGCTCCAGGACCAGCTGGATGAGGGGACTGAGGCTTCAGTGTGTTAGTAGAACAGGTTTGTGAACTCAGCCCCAGGACCAGCTGGATGTGGGGACTGAGGCTTCAGTGTGTTAGTAGAACAGGTTTGTGAACTCAGCCCCAGGACCAGCTGGAGGAGGGGACTGAGGCTTCAGTGTGTCAGTAGAACAGGTTTGTGAACTCAGCCCCAGGACCAGCTGGATGAGGGGACTGAGGCTTCAGTGTGTTAGTAGAACAGGTTTGTGAACTCAGCTCCAGGACCAGCTGGATGAGGGGACTTTCTTTGCTCAGCTCTTGCTATTGCAGGGCTTGGTGATGATATGAGAGGGGGTCACTGTATTTTAGATGTTTTTTGATTTTTTGAGTTTTTATTGTTAGTGGATATTGGCCTAATTCTGCCCTGCATGCATTGTTTGTAGTTTTCCTCTGGACATGTAGGAGAATCTTACAGAACTCTGCATGCAGGGTTTCAATGGGGTGTTTGTCCCATTGGATGAAATCTTGTTTTGCAAGTGGACCCCACACCTCGCTGCAAAAAAGTGCAATTGGTTCAATGACACATTAACTTTGTTTTAGCCACATTTGAATAGGTATTTCAATATGTTTCTTAATGGCGTAGAATGCCCTGTGTGCTTTCTCTCTCACTGCCTCATTAAGGTGTCCAGTTGAACTTATTTTTAAATAGTAATTGTAGTGTGTGCAGTACTCTATATATTGTGTACCAAACTGAGAACTTTGGTCTAATTCTCTGAAATCTGGATCTTCCCTGGAAAATCATTATTTTAGTATGTTTTGGGTTTACTGCCAGGTACCCTCTTGCGCGCTCTCTCTCTCAGCAGAACCTCTCTCTCTCTCTCTCTCTCTCTCTCTCTCTCTCTCGCTCTCTCTCTCCCTCTCACGCTCTCGCTCTCTCCCTCTCTCTCTCTAACGCTCTCTCTCTCTCTCTCTCTCTCTCTCTCTCTCTCTCTCTCTCTCTCTCTCTCTCTCTCTCTCTCTCTCTCTCTCTCTCTCTCTCTCTCTCCCTCTCTCTCCCTCTCCCTCCCTCTCTCTCTCTCTGTTAGCGATACCTTCCCTAAACCTTCGTCTGGAAATAAAGCAGTGAGTCAAGGCAAGTTTAAGAAAAATCCCTCATCAAGCATTCCTCCTTCCTCCATGGATGGCACAGTTCTGTTCCCAGAACAGCTCAACATCTCCCTCGTTCTTTTTTTTCTTTTTTTCTCTCCAAACGTGGTCTGACCTCACTGGGACAAGTTGGGTAGGTTGTGTTAGGGAATAGGGTGTCATGTGGGATGAACCCCTTGATTCACTCTAAAGCCCATGAAGAAGATACAACTTCTAAAGAACCCTGTTTGATACCTTCAACTGCTCCTCTCCCAGCTGTGCTGGGTATCTTTGTTGATAAAGCCACATGAGCCGGACGAAGTCTGCTAGAGATTTCACTCACTCTGCTATTTCAACTTTGGGAGATACGGAGTCGTTTTGATGATGGTTTGTTTGTTTTTTTTTCTCTCTAAAGAAAGCGGTCTATTTACCTCCAGATATCCCAGAGCGATTAGCAGAATGCCATTATTATCTGATCTCAATGTAAACGCTCTCCTTCCAGCAGCACTGGTCTAACAGAATGTTCTGGTCTACAGCCAAGAAAACATGCATTGGCAACGACACCCAGAGCGACTGGCGGTGCCCTGCTTTACACTTCACACAATCTCTTTCTATCACACACACACACACACACACAGCCGACAGCAGACAGCAGACAGCAGACAGCAGCCAACCAAAGTCTGGAGAATCATCTAATGGGATGGATCTCAGCGCAGACAGGCAGCGCCTATGGAGCTACAGTCTGTTGGCACACACACACTCACACACACACACACACACACACACACACACACACACACACACACACACACACACACACACACACACACCTTTCTGGGCCACCCACTACTGAGCCTTTTCTCTGGCTCTCTCTCCCTCTCGCACACACACAGATGCACACACACACACGCACACACACACACACACACACAGACACACACACATTCACACAGTGCGCCTCATCCACAGCGGGCGGAGAGAGAACAAGATCAGCATTCCCGGTCCTCGTCGCCCTAGCACCAACACACTTCCTGGTTTCACAGGCAGTAGGAAGCAGGCGAGACACCCAGGGAGCTTGTGTGTAACCGACAGGGGTGTGGAGTGAAGCCGACCTGGGTGTTAGTACTGTCTGTTAACCACATCCTGCTCTAGCTGCTCATACAGGAACCCCATACACTGATGACTGAACACGTTAACCTACTGACTGAATCATAACCCTCGATGACTGAACACATTAACCTACAGACTGAATCCTAACCCTCGTTGTCTAACTGATGACTGAACACATTAACCTACTGACTGAATCCTAACCCTCGATGACTGAACACATTAACCTACTGACTGAATCCTAAGCCTCGTTGTCTAACTGATGACTGAACACATTAACCTACTGACTGAATCCTAACCCTCGATGACTGAACACGTTAACCTACTGACTGAATCCTAACCCTCGTTGTCTAACTGATGACTGAACACATTAACCTACTGACTGAATCATAACCCTCGATGACTGAACACGTTAACCTACTGACTGAATCACAACCCTCGTTGTTTGACTGATGACTGAACACATTAACCTACTGACTGAATCACAACCCTCGTTGTTTGACTGATGACTGAACACATTAACCTACTGACTGAATCCTAACCCTCGTTGTCTAACTGATGACTGAACACATTAACCTACTGACTGAATCCTAACCCTCGATGACTGAACACATTAACCTACTGACTGAATCCTAACCCTCGTTGTCTAACTGATGACTGAACACATTAACCTACTGACTGAATCCTAACCCTCGATGACTGAACACATTAACCTACTGACTGAATCCTAACCCTCGATGACTGAACACATTAACCTACTGACTGAATCCTAACCCTTGATGACTGAACACGTTAACCTACTGACTGAATCACAACCCTCGTTGTCTAACTGATGACTGAACACATTAACCTACTGACTGAGAAACACAGGAGAAACACAGGAGAAACACAGGAGAAACACAGGGGAAACACAGGAGAAACACAGGAGAAATACAGGAGAAACAGGAGAAACACAGGAGAAACATAGGAGAAACACAGGAGAAACACAGGAGAAACACAGGAGAAACACAGAAGAAACAAAGGAGAAACATAGGAGAAACACAGGAGAAACAAAGGAGAAACACAGGAGAAACACAGGATTAGGACCACAGTTACATCTCCAGCCTCAAAGTCTTCACAAAGAAACATGTGAGTGTAAAAATGCTTCCGTACAGGATATCAACTGGCATGCAGGATGCCTTTTGTCCACTAGGGGCAGAATACTCAAACCTCTAACAGCTGGCATGCAGGATGCCTTTTGTCCACTAGGGGCAGAATACTCAAACCTGTAACAGCTGGCATGCAGGATGCCTTTTGTCCACTAGGGGCAGAATACTCAAACCTGTTAACAGCTGGCATGCAGGATGCCTTTTGTCCACTAGGGGCAGAATACTCAAACCTCTAACAGCTGGCATGCAGGATGCCTTTTGTCCACTAGGGGCAGAATACTAAAACCTGTTAACAGCTGGCATGCAGGATGCCTTTTGTCCACTAGGGGCAGAATACTCAAACCTGTTAACAGCTGGCATGCAGGATGCCTTTTGTCCACTAGGGGCAGAATACTCAAACCTCTAACAGCTGGCATGCAGGATGCCTTTTGTCCACTAGGGGCAGAATACTCAAACCTGTAACAGCTGGCATGCAGGATGCCTTTTGTCCACTAGGGGCATAATACTCAAACCTGTTAACAGCTGGCATGCAGGATGCCTTTTGTCCACTAGGGGCAGAATACTCAAACCTCTAACAGCTGGCATGCAGGATGCATTTTGTCCACTGGGGGCAGAATACTCAAACCTGTTAACAGCTGGCATGCAGGATGCCTTTTGTCCACTAGGGGCAGAATACTCAAACCTGTAACAGCTGGCATGTAGGATGCCTTTTGTCCACTAGGGGCAGAATACTCAAACCTGTTAACAGCTGGCATGCAGGATGCCTTTTGTCCACTAGGGGCAGAATACTCAAACCTGTTAACAGCTGGCATGCAGGATGCCTTTTGTCCACTAGGGGCAGAATACTCAAACCTGTTAACAGCTGGCATGCAGGATGCCTTTTGTCCACTAGGGGCAGAATACTCAAACCTGTAACAGCTTGTAGTAGAGAAATGAAACGGTAACATTTTACATCTGGGCATGAATGACCTCATTGGCTCTTCTCGGGTTTGGCACATTAGTATGTTTCTGGGAGGTCACTGGGTACAAGTTTATGACAGTCTATAAACTGCCAGTCAGAGCTAAAGTACACAAGTACACAAAAGTACACACACGCTGAAAAATATGATTTATTTAATTTGATTTATTTCACCTTTATTTAACTAGGCAAGTCAGTTAAAGAACAAGTGCTTATTTACAATGACGGCCTACCAAAAGGCAAAAGGCCTCCTGCGGGAACGGGGACTGGGATTTAAATATATATATATATATATCAAATCAAATCAAATCAAATTTTATTGGTCACATACACATGGTTAGCAGATGTTAATGTGAGTGTAGCGAAATGCTTGTGCTTCTAGTTCCGACAATGCAGTAATAACCAAAAAGTAATCTAGCTAACAATTCCAAAACTACTACCTTATACACACAAGTGTAAGGGGATAAAGAATATGTACATAAAGATATATGAATGAGTGATGGTACAGAGCGGCATAGGCAAGATACAGTAGATGGTATTGAGTACAGTATATACATATGAGATGAGTATGTAAACAAAGTGGCATAGTTAAAGTGGCTAGTGATACATGTATTACATAAAGATGCAGTAGATGATATAGAGTACAGATGAATAATGTAGGGTATGTAAACATTATATTATATTTGTTTAAAGTGGCTAGTGATATATTTTACATAATTTCCCATCAATTCCCATTATTAAAGTGGCTGGAGTTGAGTCAGTGTGTTGGCAGCAGCCACTCAATGTTAGTGGTGGCTGTTTAACAGTCTGATGGCCTTGAGATAGAAGCTGTTTTTCAGTCTCTCGGTCCCAGCTTTGATGCACCTGTACTGACCTCGACTTCTGGATGATAGCGGGGTGAACAGGCAGTGGCTCGGGTGGTTGTTGTCCTTGATGATCTTTATGGCCTTTCTGGCCTATATATATATATATAGGACAAAACACACATCACGATAAGAGAGGCACCACAACACTACGTAAAGAGAGACCTTAGACAACAACATAGCATGGTAGCGGCTGATTGGGGGGGGGGGGGGGGGGGGGGGGGACCATGTAGAACGGCACTAGCAGAGGGCTGGAGGTTACCACTAGATAACGGTTCATGGGGGGGACCATGTAGAACAACACTAGCAGAGGGCTGGAGGTTACCACTAGATAACGGTTGTAGAACAGCACTAGCAGAGGGCTGGAGGTTACCACTAGATAACGGTTCATGGGGGGGACCATGTAGAACTGCACTAGCAGAGGGCTGGAGATTACCACTAGATAACGGTTCATGGGGGGGACCATGTAGAACAACACTAGCAGAGGGCTGGAGGTTACCACTAGATAACGGTTCATGGGGGGGACCATGTAGAACAACACTAGCAGAGGGCTGGAGGTTACCACTAGATAACGGTTCATGGGGGGGACCATGTAGAACAACACTAGCAGAGGGCCGGAGGTTACCACTAGATAACGGTTCATGGGGGGGACCATGTAGAACGGTAGTGTGGGTTCACCAGTCCTCTGTGTTGACGGCTGCCAGAGGGCGAGAGGTTACCATGTAGAACGGTAGTGTGGGTTCACCAGTCCTCTGTGTTGACGGCTGCCAGAGGGCGAGAGGTTACCATGTAGAACGGTAGTGTGGGTTCACAAGTCCTCTGTGTTGACGGCTGCCAGAGGGAGAGAGGTTACCATGTAGAACGGTAGTGTGGGTTCACCAGTCCTCTGTGTTGACGGCTGCCAGAGGGCGAGAGGTTACCATGTAGAACGGTAGTGTGGGTTCACCAGTCCTCTGTGTTGACGGCTGCCAGAGGGCGAGAGTGTAACATACGTGGTTCAACGGAAGGAACAGAAATAATTACTATGAGATCACATAGAAAACACAGACTAGACTGTGGAGATATACATGCTTCTATATAGTAGACCAGATTACATAGAAAACACTGTGGAGATGTACATGTTTCTATATAGTAGACCAGATTACATAGAAAACATACAGGCCCATAGACTAGACTGTGGAGGTATACATGTTTCTATATAGTAGACCAGATTACATAGTATACACCATCTCTATCCTACTATGACTTGGTATAATGGAAAGACCTAGAAATAGACTTCCAGGACAAAGAGCCAAATCCGGTTACGCATTGAACCGAAACATGACCGTGATGTAACCGAGGTCTGCGTATCTGCACGAGACCAGACCAACGTGGAATAGTGACTGACCAATGTGGAATAGTGACTAACCAACGTGGAATAGTGACTAACCAATGTGGAATAGTGACGGACCAACGTGGAATAGTGACTGACCAACGTGGAATAGTGACGGACCAATGTGGAATAGTGACTGACCAACGTGGAATAGTGACTGACCAACATGGAATAGTGACTCATCAACGTGGAATAGTGACTGACCAACGTGGAATAGTGACTGACCAACGTGGAATAGTGACTGACCAACATGGAATAGTGACTGCGCCATGTGGAATAGTGACTGATCAACGTGGAATAGTGACAGATGAACGTGGAATAGTGACAGATCAACGTGGAATAGTGACAGATCAATGTGGAATAGTGACAAATCAACGTGGAATTGTGACTGATCAACGTGGAATAGAGACAGATCAATGTGGAAGAGTGACTGACCAACATGGAATAGTGACTGACCAACATGGAATAGTGACTGCGCCACAAGAAAAGGCTAAATGTACCACGTGCTACATAAGGCTACACACACGGTAGTGTTACGAAACCCAGAACTAGCCTTCTGGTATTGTTGCACTGGCTTTGTCTAGTGGGTCCTAGACCTACTTACTGTAACCCGAATCAATGTGTGCATTTATGTGAGAAATCAGCGTTTGAGGACCGTGTATGATGCACATGTTCCCAGGAGACAGCAACTTCCTGAGTCCAGGGCCAGCTCCGTCTTGACCTCTGGGTCGGCCAATCCAAGAGGACAATTATTAGTTCAGATGATGATGAAAAGGACAAATACCAAACTAAAGACTCCAAAACAAAGGAAAGGCCTCAAGTCCACTGAACAAACCCAGCAGTCCAACAAGTCCACTGAACAAACCCAGCAGTCCAACAAGTCCACTGAACAAACCCAGCAGTCCAACAAGTCCACTGAACAAACCCAGCAGTCCAACAAGTCCACTGAACAAACCCAGCAGTCCAACAAGTCCACTGAACAAACCCAGCAGTCCAACAAGTCCACTGAACAAACCCAGCAGTCCAACAAGTCCACTGAACAAACCCAGCAGTCCATCAAGTCCACTGAACCTACCCAGCAGTCCAACAAGTCCACTGAACAAACCCAGCAGTCCAACAAGTCCACTGAACAAACCCAGCAGTCCAACAAGTCCACTGAACAAACCCAGCAGCCCAACAAGTCCACTGAACAAACCCAGCAGCCCAACAAGTCCACTAAACAAACCCAGCAGCCCAACAAGTCCACTGAACAAACCCAGCAGCCCAACAAGTCCACTGAACAAACCCAGCAGTCCAACAAGTCCACTGAACAAACACAGCAGTCCAACAAGTCCACTGAACAAACCCAGCAGCCCAACAAGTCCACTGAACAAACCCAGCAGTCCAACAAGTCCACTAAACAAACCCAGCAGCCCAACAAGTCCACTGAACAAACCCAGCAGCCCAACAAGTCCACTGAACAAACCCAGCAGCCCAACAAGTCCACTGAACAAACCCAGCAGTCCAACAAGTCCACTGAACAAACACAGCAGTCCAACAAGTCCACTGAACAAACCCAGCAGTCCAACAAGTCCACTGAACAAACCCAGCAGCCCAACAAGTCCACTGAACAAACCGAGCAGCCAAACAAGTCCACTGAACAAACCCAGCAGCCCAACAAGTCCACTGAACAAACCCAGCAGTCCAACAAGTCCACTGAACAAACCCAGCAGTCCAACAAGTCCACTGAACAAACCCAGCAGCCCAACAAGTCCACTAAACAAACCCAGCAGCCCAACAAGTCCACTGAACAAACCCAGCAGCCCAACAAGTCCACTGAACAAACACAGTAGTCCAACAAGTCCACTGAACAAACCCAGCAGCCCAACAAGTCCACTGAACAAACCCAGCAGTCCAACAAGTCCACTGAACAAACCCAGCAGTCCAACAAGTCCACTGAACAAACCCAGCAGTCCAACAAGTCCACTAAACAAACCCAGCAGCCCAACACGTCCACTGAACAAACCCAGCAGCCCAACAAGTCCACTAAACAAACCCAGCAGTCCAACAAGTCCACTGAACAAACCCAGCAGTCCAACAAGTCCACTGAACAAACCCAGAGAGAGAGAGAGAGAGAGCGGGGGAGAGAGAGAGGGGGGGGAGAGAGAGAGAGAGAGAGAGAGGGGGGGAGAGAGAGAGAGAGAGAGAGGGGGGGTGGGGAGAGTGGGGGTAGAGAGAGAGAGAGAGAGAGAGAGAGAGAGAGAGAGAGAGAGAGAGAGGGGCTCCGTGTCACTCTGTGCCACACACACAGGTCACTGTATCAACGAAACACAATGGTATTCTTTACACCTGTCAGTCTGCCACCACACCTACATGATGTATAATTTATCTCCTTTCATTATTCAAACCAGCACTGGTAGTGACAGCTATCGCCTTGCTGCGCTCTGTGTGTGTGTGTGTGTGTGTGTGTGTGTGTGTGTGTGTGTGTGTGTGTGTGTGCGCGTGCGTGCGTGCGTGCGTGTGTGTGTGTGTGTTGCGCGTGGCAGCAGCAGCAGCAGCTTTAACAGAGTGCCTCCAGTATTTCACACAGCTCATTGACTTTGTAGTGTGACACATCACTGGCTGTTTTAACAGAGTGGTAGACAAGGAGAGGATCAGGCTCGCAAGGCAACGCTACAGATACATTAGAGATGCATGTCTGTCTGCTTCCTGTAAACTGGGGTCTGGGGATGGGCTCGTGGTGGTGGGAGAGAGGGGCGAGGCCGACACACCGTGAAGGACTAGGGGCCATCGGAGGTACTAGGTAACTCTATGGTAGGTAGCCATAATGAGAGAAGGCAGGCATCACATGTCTGCTGTCCCCCCCCCCCTTGAAGAGTTAGACAAGGTGTCAGACCATCACAGAATTTCGACAGCACAATTCTAGCTACCTTTATCACAAATTCAGTGAAAAGAGGATGTATTAAAAAATCTAAACAGGGTATATCTGTCTGTTTGTGCCATTTGTTATTGTGTAGAAGGAATAACGACTTCTTAGACATTCAATGAAACCAAAACCTTGGCCCCAACATCAATACAGTCACTATCAAACAGGGTTGGGGTCAATTCCATTTTCATTTCCAGGCAATTCAGAATAAAACCAAATTCCAATTGAAAAGCATTGAATAGAATTGACATGTTAAGTGTAGTTCCTGAATTGACTGGATTTAAATGGAATTTGACCTCGACCTTGCTATCAAACTATCAAACCAGGCTGACAACATTAATCATGTCATGAGTGTTCCAGGGTAACCCAGTGTTGTAATGATGTCATGAGTGTTCCAGGGTAACCCAGTGTTGTAATGATGTCATGAGTGTTCCAGGGTAACCCAGTGTTGTAATGGTGTCATGAGTGTTCCAGGGTAACCCAGTGTTGTAATGATGTCATGAGTGTTCCAGGGTAACCCAGTGTTGTAATGATGTCATGAGTGTTCCAGTGTAACCCAGTGTTGTAATGATGTCATGAGTGTTCCAGGGTAACCCAGTGTTGTAATGATGTCATGAGTGTTCCAGGGTAACCCAGTGTTGTAATGATGTCATGAGTGTTCCAGGGTAACCCAGTGTTGTAATGATGTCATGAGTGTTCCAGGGTAACCCAGTGTTGTAATGATGTTCGTGAGTGTTCCAGGGTAACCCAGTGTTGTAATGATGTCATGAGTGTTCCAGGGTAACCCAGTGTTGTAATGATGTCATGAGTGTTCCAGAGTAACTCATGCCCTCTGGGACTCCCAATCACGGCCGGATGTGATACAGCCTGATTTAATTCTATATCTCGCTCAAGACAGGACAGAATCCCTGGAAACAATACCACTGTCCCAGCAAATCAACACACACACACATCTGGGGTAGTGACAGCACACACACACACACACATCTGGGGCAGTGACAGTACACACACACACATCTGGGGCAGTGACAGCACACACACACACATCTGGGGTAGTGACAGCACACACACACACATCTGGGGCAGTGACAGCACACACACATCTGGGGTAGTGACAGCACACACACACACACATCTGGGGCAGTGACAGCACACACACATCTGGGGCAGTGACACAGCACACACACACACATCTGGGGCAGTGACAGCACACACACATCTGGGGCAGTGACAGCACACACACACACATCTGGGGCAGTGACAGCACACACACATCTGGGGCAGTGACAGCACACACACACACATCTGGGGTAGTGACAGCACACACACACACCTCATCTTCTGCACATCTATCACTCCAGTGTTTAATTGCTACATTATAATTATTTCGCCACTATGGCCTATTTATTGCCTTACTACATTTGCACACACTGTATACAGACCTTTCTATTGTGTTATTGACTGTATGTTTGTTTACTCCATGTGTAACTCTGTGTTGTTTGTGTCGCACTGCTATGCTTTATCTTGGCCAGGTTGCAGTTGTAAATGAGAACTCGTTCTCACCTGGCCGACCTGGTTAAATAAAGGTGTTCTCACCTGGCCGACCTGGTTAAATAAAGGTGAAATACATTAAATAGAAAAGGTACATCAAAAGGTACATCAGGTACTGATACAAACCATCATCTACTGATACAGACCATCATCTACTGATACCGACCATCAGCTACTGATACAGACCATCAGCTACTGATACAGACCATCATCTACTGATACAAACCATCATCTACTGATACAGACCATCAGCTACTGATACAGACCATCAGCTACTGATACAAACCATCATCTACTGATACAGACCATCAGCTACTGATACAGACCATCAGCTACTGATACAAACCATCATCTACTGATACCGACCATCAGCTACTGATACAGACCATCAGCTACTGATACAGACCATCATCTACTGATACAAACCATCATCTACTGATACAGACCATCAGCTACTGATACAGACCATCAGCTACTGATACAAACCATCATCTACTGATACCGACCATCAGCTACTGATACAGACCATCAGCTACTGATACAGACCATCATCTACTGATACAAACCATCATCTACTGATACAGACCATCAGCTACTGATACAAACCATCATCTACTGATACAGACCATCAGCTACTGATACAGACCATCAGCTACTGATACAATCCATCAGCTACTGATACAGACCATCAGCTACTGATACAGACCATCATCTACTGATACAAACCATCATCTACTGATACAGACCATCAGCTACTGATACAGACCATCAGCTACTGGTACAAACCATCATCTACTGATACAGACCATCAGCTACTGATACAGACCATCAGCTACTGATACAAACCATCATCTACTGATACCGACCATCAGCTACTGATACAGACCATCAGCTACTGATACAGACCATCATCTACTGATACAAACCATCATCTACTGATACAGACCATCAGCTACTGATACAGACCATCAGCTACTGATACAAACCATCATCTACTGATACCGACCATCAGCTACTGATACAGACCATCAGCTACTGATACAGACCATCATCTACTGATACAAACCATCATCTACTGATACAGACCATCAGCTACTGATACAAACCATCATCTACTGATACAGACCATCAGCTACTGATACAGACCATCAGCTACTGATACAATCCATCAGCTACTGATACAGACCATCAGCTACTGATACAAACCATCATCTACTGATACAGACCATCAGCTACTGATACAGACCATCAGCTACTGATACAGACCATCATCTACTGATACAATCCATCAGCTACTGATACAAACCATCATCTACTGATACAGACCATCAGCTACTGATACAGACCATCAGCTACTGATACAAACCATCATCTACTGATACCGACCATCAGCTACTGATACAGACCATCAGCTACTGATACAGACCATCATCTACTGATACAAACCATCATCTACTGATACAGACCATCAGCTACTGATACAAACCATCATCTACTGATACAGACCATCAGCTACTGATACAGACCATCAGCTACTGATACAAACCATCATCTACTGATACAGACCATCATCTACTGATACAGACCATCAGCTACTGATACAGACCATCAGCTACTGATACAAACCATCATCTACTGATACAGACCATCAGCTACTGATACAAACCATCATCTACTGATACAGACCATCAGGTACTGATACAGACCATCATCTACTGATACAGACCATCAGGTACTGATACAGACCATCATCTACTGATACAGACCATCATCTACTAATACAGACCATCAGCTACTGATACAGACCATCATCTACTGATACAAACCATCATCTACTGATACAGACCATCAGCTACTGATACAAACCATCATCTACTGATACAGACCATCATCTACTGATACAGACCATCAGCTACTGATACAGACCATCATCTACTGATACAGACCATCAGCTACTGATACAGACCATCATCTACTGATACAAACCATCATCTACTGATACAGACCATCAGGTACTGATACAAACCATCATCTACTGATACAGACCATCAGGTACTGATACAGACCATCATCTACTGATACAGACCATCAGGTACTGATACAGACCATCATCTACTGATACAGACCATCATCTACTAATACAGACCATCAGCTACTGATACAGACCATCATCTACTGATACAAACCATCATCTACTGATACAGACCATCAGCTACTGATACAAACCATCATCTACTGATACAGACCATCATCTACTGATACAGACCATCAGCTACTGATACAGACCATCATCTACTGATACAGACCATCAGCTACTGATACAGACCATCAGCTACTGATACAGACCATCATCTACTGATACCGACCATCAGCTACTGATACAGACCATCATCTACTGATACAGACCATCAGCTACTGATACAGACCATCATCTACTGATACCGACCATCAGCTACTGATACAAACCATCATCTACTGATACAGACCATCAGCTACTGATACAGACCATCAGCTACTGATACAGACCATCATCTACTGATACCGACCATCAGCTACTGATACAGACCATCAGCTACTGATACAGACCATCATCTACTGATACAAACCATCATCTACTGATACAGACCATCAGGTACTGATACAAACCATCATCTACTGATACAGACCATCAGGTACTGATACAGACCATCATCTACTGATACAGACCATCAGGTACTGATACAGACCATCATCTACTGATACAGACCATCATCTACTAATACAGACCATCAGCTACTGATACAGACCATCATCTACTGATACAGACCATCAGGTACTGATACAAACCATCATCTACTGATACAGACCATCAGGTACTGATACAGACCATCATCTACTGATACAGACCATCAGGTACTGATACAGACCATCATCTACTGATACAGACCATCATCTACTAATACAGACCATCAGCTACTGATACAGACCATCATCTACTGATACAAACCATCATCTACTGATACAGACCATCAGCTACTGATACAAACCATCATCTACTGATACAGACCATCATCTACTGATACAGACCATCAGCTACTGATACAGACCATCATCTACTGATACAGACCATCAGCTACTGATACAGACCATCAGCTACTGATACAGACCATCATCTACTGATACCGACCATCAGCTACTGATACAGACCATCATCTACTGATACAGACCATCAGCTACTGATACAGACCATCATCTACTGATACCGACCATCAGCTACTGATACAAACCATCATCTACTGATACAGACCATCAGCTACTGATACAGACCATCAGCTACTGATACAGACCATCATCTACTGATACCGACCATCAGCTACTGATACAGACCATCAGCTACTGATACAGACCATCATCTACTGATACAGACCATCATCTACTGATACAGACCATCATCTACTGATACCGACCATCAGCTACTGATACAGACCATCAGCTACTGATACAGACCATCATCTACTGATACAGACCATCATCTACTGATACCGACCATCAGCTACTGATACAGACCATCAGCTACTGATACAGACCATCAGCTACTGATACAGACCATCATCTACTGATACAGACCATCAGCTACTGATACAGACCATCAGCTACTGATACAGACAATCATCTACTGATACAGACCATCATCTACTGATACAGACCATCATCTACTGATACCGACCATCAGCTACTGATACAGACCATCAGCTACTGATACAGACCATCATCTACTGATACAGACCATCATCTACTGATACAGACCATCAGCTACTGATACAGACCATCAGCTACTGATACAGACCATCAGCTACTGATACAGACCATCATCTACTGATACCGACCATCAGCTACTGATACAGACCATCAGCTACTGATACAGACCATCATCTACTGATACAGACCATCATCTACTGATACAGGCCATCATCTACTGATACCGACCATCAGCTACTGATACAGACCATCAGCTACTGATACAGACCATCATCTACTGATACAGACCATCATCTACTGATACCGACCATCAGCTACTGATACAGACCATCAGCTACTGATACAGACCATCAGCTACTGATACAGACCATCATCTACTGATACAGACCATCAGCTACTGATACCGACCATCAGCTACTGATACAGACCATCAGCTACTGATACAATCCATCATCTACTGATACCGACCATCAGCTACTGATACAGACCATCAGCTACTGATACAGACCATCATCTACTGATACAGACCATCATCTACTGATACCGACCATCAGCTACTGATACAGACCATCAGCTACTGATACAGACCATCAGCTACTGATACAGACCATCATCTACTGATACAGACCATCAGCTACTGATACCGACCATCAGCTACTGATACAGACCATCAGCTACTGATACAATCCATCATCTACTGATACAGACCATCAGCTACTGATACAGACCATCAGGTACTGATACAAACCATCATCTACTGATACAGACCATCATCTACTGATACCGACCATCAGCTACTGATACAGACCATCAGCTACTGATACAGACCATCAGCTACTGATACAGACCATCATCTACTGATACAGACCATCAGCTCCTAGGTACAGACCATCATCTACTGATACAGCCCATCAGCTACTAATAGAGACCATCAGCTACTGATACAGACCATCAGCTACTGATACAGCCCATCGGCTACTGATACAGCCCATCAGCTACTGATACAGACCATCGGCTACTGATACAGACCATCAGCTACTGATACGGCCCATCAGCTACTGGTACAGACCATCAGCTACTGATACAGACCATCTGCTACTGATACAGTGATACAGACCATCAGCTACTGATACAAACCATCAGCAATTGATACAGACCATCAGCTACTGATACAGACAATCAGCTACTGATACAGACCATCAGCTACTGATACAGACCATTAACTACTGATACAGTGATACAGACCATCAGCTACTGATACAAACCATCAGCAACTGATACAGACCATCAGCTACTGATACAGACCATCGGCTACTGATACAGACCATCAGCTACTGATACAGACCATCAGCTACTGATACAGACCATTAACTACTGATACAGACCATCAGATACTGATACAGACCATCAGCTCTTGATACAGACCATCAGCTACTGATACAGACCATCAGCTACTGATACAGACCATCAACTACTGATACAGACAATTAACTACTGATATAGACCATTAGATACTGATACAGACCATCAGCTCTTGATACAGACCATCAGCTACTGATACAGACAATCAGCTACTGATACAGACCATCAGCTACTGATACAGACCATTAACTACTGATACAGACCATTAACTACTGATACAGACCATCAGCTACTGGTACAGACCATCAGCTCTTGATACAGAACATCAGCTACTGATACAGACCATCAGCTACTGATACAGACCATCAGCTACTTATACATACCATCAGCTACTGATACAGACCATCAGCTACTGATACAAACCATCAGCTACTGATACAAACCATCAGCTACTGATACAGACCATCAGCTACTGATACAATCCATCAGCTACTGATACAAACCATCAGCTACTGATACAGACCATCGGTTACTGATACAAATTTAGAGTAGCCTAACAGTAGGCATACGATTATGTTGCATGTATGTTTGATGCTTTAAACATTAATTAAATATAAAGTCTGTAGTAATGATGTAAGGTGAAGGGCTCCATTTGTCACGACTTCCACTGAAGTCGGTCCCTCTCCTTGTTCGGCGGTCGTCGTCACCGGTCTTCTAGCCAGCCATTTTCCATTTGTTTTGTATTGTTTTCCCACACAACTGGTTCACATTCCCTCATCAGACTAAATGTATATTACCCTCTGTTTCCCCCCATGTCTGTGTGTGGAACTGTTCTTTGTGTAGGGTGTTATGCTACAGGCTGTCTTGCGCTAGGTTTGTTTATAACCTAGGTTTGTTTATAACCTAGGTTTGTTTGTTTTGTTTAATCCGGTTCATGTTACCGTGGTTGTGCTTTGTGCTGCCTCACCTGTGCCTTTTGGGCCAGGGTATATAAATCAAATCAAATCAAATCAAATCAAATTTTATTTGTCACATACACATGGTTAGCAGATGTTAATGCGAGTGTAGCGAAATGCTTGTGCTTCTAGTTCCGACAATGCAGTAATAACAAGTAATCTAACTAACAATTCCAAAACTACTGTCTTGTACACAGTGTAAGGGGATAAAGAATATGTACATAAGGATATATGAATGAGTGATGGTACAGAGCAGCATAGGCAAGATACAGTAGATGGTATCGAGTACAGTATGTACAAATGAGATGAGTATGTAAACAAAGTGGCATAGTTTAAAGTGGCTAGTGATACATGTATTACTTAAGGATACAGTCGATGATATAGAGTACAGTATATACGTATGCATATGAGATTAATAATGTAGGGTAAGTAACATTATATAAGGTAGCATTGTTTAAAGTGGCTAGTGATATATTTACATCATTTCCCATCAATTCCCATTATTAAAGTGGCTGGAGTTGAGTCAGTGTCAGTGTGTTGGCAGCAGCCACTCAGTGTTAGTGGTGGCTGTTTAACAGTCTGATGGCCTTGAGATAGAAGCTGTTTTTCAGTCTCTCGGTCCCAGCTTTGATGCACCTGTACTGACCTCGCCTTCTGGATGATAGCGGGGTGAACAGGCAGTGGCTCGGGTGGTTGATGTCCTTGATGATCTTTATGGCCTTCCTGTGACATCGGGTGGTGTAGGTGTCCTGGAGGGCAGGTAGTTTTCCCCCGGTGATGCGTTGTGCAGACCTCACTACCCTCTGGAGAGCCTTACGGTTGAGGGCGGTGCAGTTGCCATACCAGGCGGTGATACAGCCCGCCAGGATGCTCTCGATTGTGCATCTGTAGAAGTTTGTGAGTGCTTTTGGTGACAAGCCGAATTTCTTCAGCCTCCTGAGGTTGAAGAGGCGCTGCTGCGCCTTCTTCACGATGCTGTCTGTGTGAGTGGACCAATTCAGTTTGTCTGTGATGTGTATGCCGAGGAACTTAAAACTTGCTACCCTCTCCACTACTGTTCCATTGATGTGGATAGGGGGGTGTTCCCTCTGCTGTTTCCTGAAGTCCACAATCATCTCCTTAGTTTTGTTGACGTTGAGTGTGAGGTTATTTTCCTGACACCACACTCCGAGGGCCCTCACCTCCTCCCTGTAGGCCGTCTCGTCGTTGTTGGTAATCAAGCCTACCACTGTTGTGTCGTCCGCAAACTTGATGATTGAGTTGGAGGCGTGCGTGGCCACGCAGTCGTGGGTGAACAGGGAGTACAGGAGAGGGCTCAGAACGCACCCTTGTGGGGCCCCAGTGTTGAGGATCAGCGGGGAGGAGATGTTGTTGCCTACCCTCACCACCTGGGGGCGGCCCGTCAGGAAGTCCAGTACCCAGTTGCACAGGGAGGGGTCGAGACCCAGGGTCTCGAGCTTGATGACGAGCTTGGAGGGTACTATGGTGTTGAATGCCGAGCTGTAGTCGATGAACAGCATTCTCACATAGGTATTCCTCTTGTCCAGATGGGTTAGGGCAGTGTGCAGTGTGGTTGAGATTGCATCGTCTGTGGACCTATTTGGGCGGTAAGCAAATTGGAGTGGGTCTAGGGTGTCAGGTAGGGTGGAGGTGATATGGTCCTTGACTAGTCTCTCAAAGCACTTCATGATGACGGATGTGAGTGCTACGGGGCGGTAGTCGTTTAGCTCAGTTACCTTAGCTTTCTTGGGAACAGGAACAATGGTGGCCCTCTTGAAGCATGTGGGAACAGCAGACTGGTATAGGGATTGATTGAATATGTCCGTAAACACACCGGCCAGCTGGTCTGCGCATGCTCTGAGGGCGCGGCTGGGGATGCCGTCTGGGCCTGCAGCCTTGCGAGGGTTAACACGTTTAAATGTCTTACTCACCTCGGCTGCAGTGAAGGAGAGACCGCATGTTTTCGTTGCAGGCCGTGTCAGTGGCACTGTATTGTCCTCAAAGCGGGCAAAAAAGTTATTTAGTCTGCCTGGGAGCAAGACATCCTGGTCCGTGACTGGGCTGGATTTCTTCCTGTAGTCCGTGATTGACTGTAGACCCTGCCACATGCCTCTTGTGTCTGAGCCGTTGAATTGAGATTCTACTTTGTCTCTGTACTGGCGCTTAGCTTGTTTGATAGCCTTGCGGAGGGAATAGCTGCACTGTTTGTATTCGGTCATGTTACCAGACACCTTGCCCTGATTAAAAGCAGTGGTTCGCGCTTTCAGTTTCACACGAATGCTGCCATCAATCCACGGTTTCTGGTTAGGGAATGTTTTAATCGTTGCTATGGGAACGACATCTTCAACGCACGTTCTAATGAACTCGCACACCGAATCAGCGTATTCGTCAATGTTGTTATCTGACGCAATACGAAACATCTCCCAGTCCACGTGATGGAAGCAGTCTTGGAGTGTGGAGTCAGCTTGGTCGGACCAGCGTTGGACAGACCTCAGCGTGGGAGCCTCTTGTTTTAGTTTCTGTCTGTAGGCAGGGATCAACAAAATGGAGTCGTGGTCAGCTTTTCCGAAAGGGGGGCGGGGCAGGGCCTTATATGCGTCGCGGAAGTTAGAGTAACAATGATCCAAGGTCTTTCCTCCCCTGGTTGCGCAATCAATATGCTGATAAAATTTTGGGAGTCTTGTTTTCAGATTAGCCTTGTTAAAATCCCCAGCTACGATGAATGCAGCCTCCGGATAAATCGTTTCCAGTTTGCAGAGAGTTAAATAAAGTTCGTTCAGAGCCATCGATGTGTCTGCTTGGGGGGGATATATACGGCTGTGATTATAATCTAAGAGAATTCTCTTGGTAGATAATGCGGTCTACATTTGATTGTGAGGAATTCTAAATCAGGTGAACAGAAGGATTTGAGTTCCTGTATGTTTCTTTCATCACACCATGTCACGTTGGCCATGAGGCATACGCCCCCGCCCCTCTTCTTACCAGAAAGATGTTTGTTTCTCTCAGCGCGATGAATGGAGAAACCCGTTGGCTGCACCGCTTCGGATAGAGTCTCTCCAGTGAGCCATGTTTCAGTGAAGCAAAGGACGTTACAGTCTCTGATGTCCCTCTGGAATGCTACCCTTGCTCGGATTTCATCAACCTTGTTGTCAAGAGACTGGACATTGGCAAGAAGAATGCTAGGGAGTGGTGCGCTGTGCCCGTCTCCGGAGTCTGACCAGAAGACCGCCTCGTTTCCCTCTCTTTCGGAGTCGTTTTTTTGGGTCGCTGCATAGGATCCACTCCGTTGTCCTGTTTGTAAGGCAGAACACAGGGTCCGCGTCGCGAAAAACATATTCTTGGTCGTACTGATGGTGAGTTGACGCTGATCTTATATTCAGTAGTTCTTCTCGACTGTATGTAATGAAACCTAAGATGACCTGGGGTACTAATGTAAGAAATAACACGTAAAAAAACAAAAAACTGCATAGTTTCCTAGGAACGCGAAGGAACATCTCTGCTCTCCTGTACCTTTGGGCCAGGGTAAATATTAAAGTTCTCCTCTTATCACCCATCTCTGCTCTCCTACGCCTGACTTCCCGTCAACCAGTCACTCACCCCGTTCCAGAATTAGGGTTTCGAAACTAAAACATTGTGTCATGGACATTCTAATTTGAAGTATGCTATACTTTCATTCAAACCTATTTCTTGGCGAAATATCAAATTCAAAGTTTACGGCATGGTCTCCCAATAATACCATAGTCAAACCATGCCAACTGAATGCCAACATTGAACATTCCTAACCCAGCTGTTACTACAGTGAAGCAGGAGCCAGAAGGCTACATTAATTCCCCATAGTGTTTGTCTCCAGTGCTGTAGCGTGTAGTTAAAGTTGACTATTTATCCATGTGCAGACGAGAGCTTGCATGATTCCTGATCTTAGTGCTTAGACCAAGTCATTACATTGTTAATTTTGCCTTTAAAAAAAAAAACACTGTAAAAAAAAACTAAATAACACCGAAATGTTCTAGTCAACAATCCATTTCGAAATGTCAATGACATAATATTATATTTTGTGCTAATTAAAATGCATTATACTATTTCCAATTTCCATTGTATTTGTTGATGGAAAAAAAATATGTTTATTGCATATTGTTTCATCTGTTTGTTTCATGTGTGGATAAACCTGTCGTTGGTGTGTCCTACAACAAGGCTTCTCAAGCTTTTCAGGGCCGGGGACCCCTGTTGTGACAGCAAATTCACCAGGGACCCCTGTTGTCACAGCAAATTCACCAGGGACCCCTGTTGTGATAGCAAATTCACCAGGGACCCCTGTTGTGATAGCAAATTCACCAGGGACCCCTGTTGTGATAGCAAATTCACCAGGGACCCCTGTTGTGATAGCAAATTCACCAGGGACCCCTGTTGTGATAGCAAATTCACCGGGGACCCCTGTTGTGATAGCAAATTCACCAGGGACCCCTGTTGTGATAGCAAATTCACCGGGGACCCCTGTTGTGATAGCAAATTCACCGGGGACCCCTGTTGTGATAGCAAATTCACCAGGGACCCCTGTTGTGACAGCAAATTCACCAGGGACCCCTGTTGTGACAGCAAATTCACCAGGGACCCCTGTTGTGATAGCAAATTCACCAGGGACCCCTGTTGTGATAGCAAATTCACCAGGGACCCCTGTTGTGACAGCAAATTCACCAGGGACCCCTGTTGTGATAGCAAATTCACCAGGGACCCCTGTTGTGATAGCAAATTCACCAGGGACCCCTGTTGTGATAGCAAATTCACCAGAGACCCCTGTGGTGACAGCAAATTCACCAGGGACCCCTGTTGTGATAGCAAATTCACCAGGGACCCCTGTTGTGATAGCAAATTCACCAGGGACCCCTGTTGTGATAGCAAATTCACCAGGGACCCCTGTTGTGACAGCAAATTCACCAGAGACCCCTGTTGTCACAGCAAATTCACCAGGGACCCCTGTTGTGACAGCAAATTCACCAGGGACCCCTGTTGTGATAGCAAATTCACCAGGGACCCCTGTTGTGACAGCAAATTCACCAGAGACCCCTGTTGTCACAGCAAATTCACCAGGAACCCCTGTTGTGACAGCAAATTCACCAGAGACTCCTGTTGTGATAGCAAATTCACCAGAGACTCCTGTTGTGATAGCAAATTCACCAGGGACCCCTGTTGTGAAAGCAAATTCACCAGGGACCCCTGTTGTGATAGCAAATTCTCGGGCCCTGCAAAGGCCCATCTCTTGGCACCGGAGATACATTTTTACAGTTTTCAAGCTCATTTCCTGCAGTTCTACACTTTTTGTCATGGGGCAGAGAGATGTGTTGTTGTTGCAGCAGCTTTAAAGATAATATCCTGTAATTCTACACATTTTGTCATGGGGCAGAGAGATGATTTGTTGTTGCAGCAGCTTTAAAGATAATATCCTGTAATTCTACACATTTTTCCAGGAGGCCGAGAGAAAACGTTACATTACAGTGCATTTATGTTTTTAAAAAACAACATAAAAATAAACATTGTATTGTATTACACACGTTAAACTTATTCCACAGACCCCTTGGCCAAAAATCATTTAACCTTATTAGTAACATTCATTTTTTTTTTTATTAAGTAATTTAGTTTTAGTTTCGGGGGAGGGGGGGGGGGGGGGGATCTGTCAGTTTACCTCAGTACCTCAGACCCCACTTTGAGAGCTTCCTGTCCAATGGGACCATTTCCTGTTTCAGGTTATTTACTCCATTTTAAACATAAATTGTATTTAATCTTGGGATGATACTATTATGTATGTAACAACCCCGACTGTTGACCTGGTTGTGCAGTCCCATGTTGTAGGTTCTACAAAACTCCTACTTAATACGGTCAAAACTAAATATAATGTTGTTTTCAAGTTTTTGGGTAAGATTGTCTCAGATGAATTACATCTTTACCTATCGGATGGTTCTATAATGGAACGAATCCCTGCATACAAAATACCTTGGTATTTGGATCGGCAATGATTTATCGTTTAAAAAACATACGACTGAGATTGTTAAGAAACTAAGATTTAAAGTGGGCTATTTTTTTAAATGGAAACTCATCTCGTCTCTCTAGTCAACAGGAAGTAGATTGACTGGACAATCTTTCTACCTGTTATTGATTATGGTGATTATATTTATCAATCTTTCTACCTGTTATTGATTATGGTGATTATATGTATCAATCTTTCTACCTGTTATTGATTATGGTGATTATATGTATCAATCTTTTTACCTGTTATTGATTATGGTGATTATATTTATCAATCTTTCTACCTGTTATTGATTATGGTGATTCTATGTATCAATCTGTCTACCTGTTATTGATGATGGTGATTATATTCGTGTGGCTGCCTCTACTCTTAAACCCCTGGATACTGTACTTCATAGCACCTTGCGTTTTATCACAGGAGACAGTTGAATGACTCATCACTGCATCCTTTACCAAAAGGTTGGCTGGTCCTCTTTGAAGTCATGTAGATCACATCCCTGCTTTTCCTGTGTTGTTGTGTATAACAACATGTATTGTAATGTGTTTATGAATGTGTAGTTTAATGTGTTTTTTTTTTTGCATTTTAATGTGTATTTTGGTGCTTTTACAGGGCTCCTCTGGAAAAGAGACCTTCGGCTCAGCATTGACTCTCTGTCTAAATATAGACACCTTGTTCTCAGCATTGACTCCCTGTCTAAATAAAGAGACCTTGGTCTCATCATTGACTCCCTGTCTAAATAAAGACACCTTGGTCTCATCATTGACTCCCTGTCTAAATAAAGACACCTTGGTCTCAGCATTGACTCCCTGTCTAAATAAAGACACCTTGGTCTCAGCATTGACTCCCTGTCTAAATAAAGACACCTTGGTCTCAGCACTGACTCCCTGTCTAAATAAAGAGACCTTGGTCTCAGCATTGACTCCTTGGTCTCAGCATTGACTCCCTGTCTAAATAAAGACACCTTGGTCTCAGCATGGACTCCCTGTCTAAATAAAGACACCTTGGTCTCAGCATTGACTCCCTGTCTAAATAAAGACACCTTGGTCTCAGCACTGACTCCCTGTCTAAATAAAGAGACCTTGGTCTCAGCATTGACTCCTTGGTCTCAGCATTGACTCCCTGTCTAAATAAAGACACCTTGGTCTCAGCATTGACTCCCTATCTAAATAAAGACACCTTGGTCTCAGCACTGACTCCCTGTCTAAATAAAGAGACCTTGGTCTCAGCACTGACTCCCTGTCTAAATAAAAACACGTTGGTCTCAGCATTGACTTCCTGTCTGAATAAAGACACCTTGGTCTCAGCACTGACTCCCTGTCTAAATAAAGAGACCTTGGTCTCAGCATTGACTCCCTGTCTAAATAAAGACACCTTGGTCTCAGCACTGACTCCCTGTCTAAATAAAGAGACCTTGGTCTCAGCATTGACTCCTTGGTCTCAGCATTGACTCCCTGTCTAAATAAAGACACCTTGGTCTCAGCACTGACTCCCTGTCTAAATAAAGAGACCTTGGTCTCAGCATTGACTCCTTGGTCTCAGCATTGACTCCCTGTCTAAATAAGGACACCTTGGTCTCAGCATTGACTCCCTGTCTAAATAAAGACACCTTGGTCTCAGCATTGACTCTCTGTCTAAATAAATAGACCTTGGTCTCAGCATTGACTCCCTGTCTAAATAAAGAGACCTTGGTCTCAGCATTGACTCCTTCTCTAAATAATGGTTAAATAGAATATAACAAATAATGGGGTTGTCTGGTCGTGTATGGACAATGTGCTCTGTTGCTTTAGCTCTCAGGTATTAGAGTCTTTCTGCAGCTTGGCAGTGTTGGGCCGTTCTGCCCATGTATCCCAGGTTGCTACAGTCTTTCTGCAGCTTGGCAGTGCTGGGCCGTTCTGCCCTTGTAGACCAGGTTGCTACAGTCTTTCTGCAGCTTGCCAGTGTTGGGCCGTTCTGCCCATGTATCCCAGGTTGCTACAGTCTTTCTGCAGCTTGGCAGTGTTGGGCTGTTCTGCCCATGTATCCCAGGTTGCTACAGTCTTTCTGCAGCTTGGCAGTGTTGGGCCGTTCTGCCCTTGTATCCCAGGTTGCTACAGTCTTTCTGCAGCTTGGCAGTGTTGGGCCGTTCTGCCCGAGTATCCCAGGTTGCTACAGTCTTTCTGCAGCTTGGCAGTGTTGGGCCGTTCTGCCTATGTATCCCAGGTTGCTACAGTCTTTCTGCAGCTTGGCAGTGTTGGGACGTTCTGCCCTTGTATCCCAGGTTGCTACAGTCTTTCTGCAGCTTGGCAGTGTTGGACCGTTCTGCCCATGTATCCCAGGTTGCTACAGTCTTTCTGCAGCTTGGCAGTGTTGGGCCGTTCTGCCCTTGTATCCCAGGTTGCTACAGTCTTTCTGCAGCTTGGGAGTGTTGGGCTGTTCTGCCCATGTATCCCAGGTTGCTACAGTCTTTCTGCAGCTTGCCAGTGTTGGGCCGTTCTGCCCTTGTATCCCAGGTTGCTACAGTCTTTCTGCAGCTTGGCAGTGTTGGGCCATTCTGCCCATGTATCCCAGGTTGCTATTGTATTTCTGCAGCTTGCCAGTGTTGGGCCGTTCTGCCTATGTATCCCAGGTTGCTACAGTCTTTCTGCAGCTTGGCAGTGTTGGGCCGTTCTGCCCGAGTATCCCAGGTTGCTACAGTCTTTCTGCAGCTTGCCAGTGTTGGGCCGTTCTGCCCGAGTATCCCAGGTTGCTACAGTCTTTCTGCAGCTTGCCAGTGTTGGGCCGTTCTGCCCTTGTAGACCAGGTTGCTACAGTCTTTCTGCAGCTTGCCAGTGTTGGGCCGTTCTGCCCGAGTATCCCAGGTTGCTACAGTCTTTCTGCAGCTTGGCAGTGTTGGGCCGTTCTGCCTATGTAGACCAGTTTTCTACAGTAAGTAGGTCGCTTTGCGTCATTGCTGCCCTGTCTTTTTTTTGTCAACTTAAAATCTTTTGAACTATGGCCTACAATCGTTTTTGTCTTGAAATCCTGGACTGTAAATGTGTAAATATCATCATCGCCATCATCATCATCATCGTCGTCGTCGTTGTCCTCGTCGTTGTCCTCGTCGTCGTCACCGTGGGCCTACAACACCGTAGGTAAATATCACGCTAGTCTGTCTGCTGTCCAACTGTCCAAACAGAGATGTTCGGGAATAAGGCCTGTTTGAAGGAACACAGTTGGAAAGCAGCATCCTTTAATCCATTCATTTACTGCAGTGGGCTAAATCCGGGTCACACAGAGTGCTTCTGGGTAGTCTGACACAGAGTAGTTCTGGGTAGTCTGACACAGAGTGCTTCTGGGTAGTCTTAAACAAATGCACTTTGAAACAAAAGTATACACCTCACACACATGGTTATGGGCTTTAAAAAAAACAAGACACCTGCACCATATCAAATACAGAGTTGAAATGTATTTAATTTAGAGTTTTCATCCCAATATTACACTTTATATACATCACAGAAGACTGAAATATAACACAACTGTTTGACATACAAACATCTGATTTTTGTCTGGTTTTAAAAAATAATGTTGAAATGATAAGAAATATGAATACCATTCCACCCATGAGGCTGCCAGGTCATTTGACTGCAGGAAAGGGCTACGAAGCATATTCCTCAATCAAATAAATCCATTTTTTTAAACTGTATCCTGGAGAATTTGTGATTTGATTACCTTTTACAGAAAAACATTTCTTGAGATTATCTTTCGGGGAAAAAAATGAGTCTAACAATGAGTCAAACCCCTTATGAGTCTAACAATGAGTCGGAACCTTTATGAGTCTAACAATGAGTCGGAACCTTTATGAGTCTAACAATGAGTCAGAGCCCTTATGAGTCTAACAATGAGTCAGACCCTTTATGAGTCTAACAATGAGTCAGAGCCCTTATGAGTCTAACAATGAGTCAGACCCTTTATGAGTCTAACAATGAGTCAGACCCCTTATGAGTCTAACAATGAGTCAGACCCCTTATGAGTCTAACAATGAGCCAGAACCTTTATGAGTCTAACAATGAGTCAGACCCCTTATGAGTCTAACAATGAGTCGGAACCTTTATGAGTCTAACAATGAGTCAGAGCCCTTATGAGTCTAACAATGAGTCAGACCCTTTATGAGTCTAACAATGAGTCAGAGCCCTTATGAGTCTAACAATGAGTCAGACCCCTTATGAGTCTAACAATGAGCCAGAACCTTTATGAGTCTAACAATGAGTTAGAGCCCTTATGAGTCTAACAATGAGTCAGACCCTTTATGAGTCTAACAATGAGTCAGAGCCCTTATGAGTCTAACAATGAGTCAGACCCTTTATGAGTCTAACAATGAGTCAGACCCCTTATGAGTCTAACAATGAGTCAGACCCCTTATGAGTCTAACAATGAGCCAGAACCTTTATGAGTCTAACAATGAGTCAGACCCCTTATGAGTCTAACAATGAGTCGGAACCTTTATGAGTCTAACAATGAGTCAGAGCCCTTATGAGTCTAACAATGAGTCAGACCCTTTATGAGTCTAACAATGAGTCAGAGCCCTTATGAGTCTAACAATGAGTCAGACCCTTTATGAGTCTAACAATGAGTCAGACCCTTTATGAGTCTAACAATGAGTCAGACCCCTTATGAGTCTAACAATGAGTCAGACCCCTTATGAGTCTAACAATGAGTCGGAACCTTTATGAGTCTAACAATGAGTCAGAGCCCTTATGAGTCTAACAATGAGTCAGACCCTTTATGAGTCTAACAATGAGTCAGAGCCCTTATGAGTCTAACAATGAGTCAGAACCTTTATGAGTCTAACAATGAGTCAGACCCTTTATGAGTCTAACAATGAGTCAGAACCTTTATGAGTCTAACAATGAGTCAGAACCTTTATGAGTCTAACAATGAGTCAGACCCTTTATGAGTCTAACAATGAGTCAGAGCCCTTATGAGTCTAACAATGAGCCAGAACCTTTATGAGTCTAACAATGAGTCAGACCCCTTATGAGTCTAACAATGAGTCGGAACCTTTATGAGTCTAACAATGAGTCAGAGCCCTTATGAGTCTAACAATGAGTCAGACCCTTTATGAGTCTAACAATGAGTCAGACCCCTTATGAGTCTAACAATGAGTCAGACCCCTTATGAGTCTAACAATGAGCCAGAACCTTTATGAGTCTAACAATGAGTCAGACCCCTTATGAGTCTAACAATGAGTCGGAACCTTTATGAGTCTAACAATGAGTCAGAGCCCTTATGAGTCTAACAATGAGTCAGACCCTTTATGAGTCTAACAATGAGTCAGAGCCCTTATGAGTCTAACAATGAGTCAGACCCTTTATGAGAATGAACTTGAAAATTGTCTGAACGGAGTTCCTAATGCTACATTACTGGGGAGAGACTGTGTCCAAGTTCCAAAAGAGAACACTTCGCATTAAAAGAGAAGAGCTTTTATTCCTCGTGCCCAGTTCTATTTAGGCTGGGGAACGAGGAGACAGCCAGGCAGACAGGGAAGGAGGGAGGGAGGCGGGGATGGCTGAATTGTTGGTGAAATGAAAGGAGAGGAGATTAGGCCGGCTGGCTGTGTTTCTGTCTCTCCCCCCAGTCCCTTCCTCCCTCCTTCCTTCATTCCCTCCTCCCTCCCCTCTTCCTCCCTCACGCAGCATGGCAGGCTCCGTACTGTAAGTGCCAGGCAGTCTCCCAGGCCTGCATGTCTACTCTGTCTACCCTGTCTGTCTGTGTGTACATTCCTCTTTGACAGTATCAATCTTTGCCATGCTCTCTTTCTGGGGCCCCTGTCCTGTGAGAAGGAGATGGAAGGACACATGCTCTCTTTCTGGGGCCCCTGTCCTGTGAAGAGATGAAGTGCTGTGAATGCGGGTAGTGTCTGAAGTTTCTGACAGGACTAACGCATTACAGAATAGACACACACACACACACACAAAACGCATTACAGAATAGACACACACACACACACACAAAACGCATTACAGAATAGACACACACACACACACACACAAAACGCATTACAGAATAGACACACACACACAAAACGCATTACAGAATAGACACACACACACAACACATTACAGAATAGACACACACACACACACACACAAAACTCATTACAGAATAGACACAAACACACAACGCATTACAGAATAGACACACACACACACACAACGCATTACAGAATAGACACACACACACAAAACGCATTACAGAATAGACACACACACACAACACATTACAGAATAGACACACACACACACAATGCATTACAGAATAGACACACACACACAAAACGCATTACAGAACAGACACACACACACACAAAACGCATTACAGAACAGACACACACACACACAACGCATTACAGAATAGACACACACACACAACGCATTACAGAAAAGACACACACACACAGGGACAGCAGGACTCTGGAACTGTGTTCAGCCTGAGTGGATAAACAGAGACTTAACAGAGACTTAACAGAGACTTAACAGAGACTTAACAGAGACTTAACAAACTAACTAACTGGGTTTCTAGATTAATACATATGCATGGAACTGTGTTCAGCCTGAGTGGATAAACAGAGACTTAACAGAGACTTAACAAACTAACTGGGTTTCTAGATGAATACAGCATGGAACTGTGTTCAGCCTGAGTGGATAAACAGAGACTTAACAGAGACTTAACAAACTAACTAACTGGGTTTCTAGATGAATACAGCATGGAACTGTGTTCAGCCTGAGTGGATAAACAGAGACTTAACAGAGACTTAACAAACTAACTGGGTTTCTAGATGAATACAGCATGGAACTGTGTTCAACCTGAGTGGATCATATATCATTATATCATATTATTAGCCAGTAATATACTATCCCTCTTGAACTAACATGCTGTAGTTATGGTGCTCTGCTCTGTCCCTCTTGAACTAACATGCTGTAGTTATGGTGCTCTGTCCCTTTTGAACTAACATGCTGTAGTTATGGTGCTCTGTCCCTTTTGAACTAACATGCTGTAGTTATGGTGCTCTGCTCTGTCCCTCTTGAACTAACATGCTGTAGTTATGGTGCTCTGTTCCTCTTGAACTAACATGCTGTAGTTATGGTGCTCTGCTCTGTCCCTCTTGAAATACCATGCTGTAGTTATGGTGCTCTGCTCTGTCCCTCTTGAACTAACATGCTGTAGTTATGGTGCTCTGTCCCTCTTGAACTAACATGCTGTAGTTATGGTGCTCTGTTCCTCTTGAACTAACATGCTGTAGTTATGGTGCTCTGCTCTGCTCCTCTTGAACTAACATGCTGTAGTTATGGTGCTCTGCTCTATCCCTCTTGAACTAACATGCTGTAGTTATGGTGCTCTGCTCTGTCCCTCTTGAACTAACATGCTGTAGTTATGGTGCTCTGTCCCTCTTGAACTAACATGCTGTAGTTATGGTGCTCTGCTCTGTCCCTCTTGAACTAACATGCTGTAGTTATGGTGCTCTGCTCTGTCCCTCTTCATCTAACATCCTGTAGTTATGGTGCTCTGTCCCTCTTCAACTAACATCCTGTAGTTATGGTGCTCTGCTCCTCTTGAACTAACATCCTGTAGTTATGGTGCTCTGCTCCTCTTCATCTAACATCCTGTAGTTATGGTGCTCTGTCCCTCTTTAACTACTTCCTGTAGTTATGGTGCTCTGCTCCTCTTTAACTACTTCCTGTAGCCATGGATATCCACAGAAATGTAGAATATTTCATTTTCTTCATGTTTCTAGGAGATAAAAATGGTTCCAAGTCTAGGAAGAAACGGGTAACAAAATAGATAACATCAATTTGACAATTTGGATTATCTGAGTTTGTCAGAAACATTAAAACCATGTAATATCGTCAACGTACAGGCCTAGAACATCACACACATTCTGCATCTCAGTCGATGATAATAAACCGACCAGAAACTAATCTTCCCAGCTTCCTGATTTACATGATGGTTCAGTAACACTGCTTCAGTCTGAACCTCAGTCGGTCAGACAACAGATAAAAACGGCTCACAGTCAACCTCATCTCACTTCAAATTCCTTGTGTAGTGTGTGTGTGTGTGTGTGTGTGTGCGTGTGCGTGCGTGCGTGCGTGCGTGCATGCGTGTGTGTGTGTGTGTGTGTGTGTGTGTGTGTGTGTGTGTGTGTGTGCGTGTGTGTATGCGCATGCATGTGCGTGTGTGTGTGATGGCGTGCGTGTGTGTGTGTAATAACCACACCTGGTAGATACCATCCAGCCCAAGTCATTGAACAGACCAGCCTAACCAGATAAACCCTCAGTTAGCCAGGACATAATCTCTGAACAGACAGACAATATCAGATTTGACTTGATAAACCCTGAGTCCATCCACGGATTACCACTGGACATACAGCCAGGCATATTTGCAGCCTCAGTAAATTAC
>NW_027258269.1:32500-52500 GCF_045791955.1 Oncorhynchus clarkii lewisi | reverse complement strand
GTAAGATGACATCATGGTATGGCCACTACTCCACTGTGAGCTTATTGGCCCCTGCTCAGAGGTGTCTGTTAATAGATAGAGGCCGCATGTGGTTCATTTCTACTCTGCAGTCTGCAGTGCACTCTGTGACTGTCTCCTGACATGGCTGCTAGGCTTCAGGCTCTGTGGGTGGAGGTTTGAAAACAGAAACAACCACCACCAAAGGACAACATCAGGTTATTTCAAATTGCTAATTTAATAATTTGTATTGACTGTGAAAGAGAATCCAATTCACTAAAAGACACAAAACAGGGGAAAATGTTCCAAATAAATGTTAATCATAGGCCTTTTCAAAAATGCTCTCTATTTTATTTACTCTAATAAAAGACAAAAATCCCCAACGGCATTTACAACAAGCAGAAGCTGTAACGGAAACAGCCTTATAACCGGCACGTGCTTCGTGTAGCCTATTCTCCCCCACTTTATCGCAATGCAGTGTGGCAAAAATGTGATACTGCCGACTACTACTATGGCAACACGGTGTGTGCATGTGTGGTTCCATGAGCGCCGTAGGGGGCGGGGGCTTTGCCTGAATTCTACGAAGAGCCCCCCCCCCCTCGCGTCTTTTCATTGGCTCTCAATGACATCATTGAGGATGAGGGTTGTATAGTGAGGTAACTTCTCCCTCTCTCTCTCTCTCTTTCTCTCTCCAGGCGAACTGTCTGGTGGATAATAAATGTAATAACGTCATCTATAAATGCCAGCAATGTGAACAGATGCGTGCAAATCAGTCAATGTAATCATATACAAGGCCCTCAATGCGCAACATCATCGTTCAATCCCCAACCCCCTCCCCCACATTGCAGGGACGCTGTCCAGCTTCAGCCTTGCTGAAAAAACATAGTTCACCGGATAAATCATTTAACTGGCCGTCACATGGCTTTTGTAAACACAGACAACACGCTGGTTTGAAAACAAATTCTAACTTTATCAACTTAACTATGCAATTTCAACAGAACATAAATAAATCAAACATTTTAATAAAACACATGTTGTCGCCTAAGACGTAAACGAGGTAATAACAGTCTAAACACCGCCAAGTTTAAACCAACCACACCAATTTACGCCCTGCAACTCTGGAATGCACATTGAAACTCTCAAATACACACTACAACTATGAAATATGCACTGCAACGCTGAAATACGCCCTGCAACGCTGAAATATGCCCTGCAACGCTGAAATATGCCCTGCAACGCTGAAATATGCCCTGCAACGCTGAAATATGCCCTGCAACGCTGAAATACGCCCTGCAACGCTGAAATATGCCCTGCAACGCTGAAATATGCCCTGCAACGCTGAAATATGCCCTGCAACGCTGAAATATGCACTGCAACGCTGAAATATGCACTGCAACGCTGAAATACGCCCTGCAACGCTGAAATATGCCCTGCAACGCTGAAATATGCCCTGCAACGCTGAAATATGCCCTGCAACGCTGAAATATGCACTGCAACGCTGAAATATGCACTGCAACGCTGAAATATGCCCTGCAACGCTGAAATATGCCCTGCAACGCTGAAATATGCACTGCAACGCTGAAATATGCATTTCAACTCTGAAATACGCACTGCAAGTGCAACTTAGTTTTAGGATGGGATGTTGTGCACCAAATTAGGAAACAAGCGTCACTCCACAAGTCTTTCCTGAAGAAATTGCTGTGGAAGCGGGCTAACCTACCCATGTTGTCCTTGAGGGTCCGATGAGACGCCTATCCTATTTGGAAAGCCTTTGTTGTGATGTGCGCCGGAAGATATAATCCAATTTCGATTCCATGAGTCCGGTACAGGTCGCGGGTAAATCCGCCACAGTGTAGATGGTTATTCAGAGGTCCTGCAGCTAAACTCCTGTTGTAAAGGTACGGCTCCAAGGTACTTTTTCCCAATGCAGGCCTCCCGAAAAAAGAAAAGCTTTTCAAATTAAACAGGTTTCATTCCACCTGAGGATAGCAGAGGAAAATCAAAGTTATGGAGGGCCTCTGTATTACTGACAGTTTGGGCAGAAGAATCGAGTTTGAAACGATAGAAAAGTTAGTGATAAACACTGGCAGACATATTTTGGCAGTCCAGCAAAGTGGTCGATGAAACGAATAAAATAAGGCTAACAAAAAAATACATTTAGACGTATGCAAACTATCCTATTTACTTAGATAATCCTCAACAAGTTCAATAAAAATGTATTTTAAAACGTCATTCAGTGTTTTATAATGAGTGTAGATTAAGGAACACACATGTTAAAGACGAGTAAAACCGGAGAATTCCATGGCCATCAAATTAGAACAGAAGTTTCTATGGTTTCAGAACAAGATTGCTAGAATATTCGTTTTGCAACTTGGGGTGGTATAAAGCATTAATTTAGACTAGAAGTTTCAAGTAATTTTTGAAAAACCCAATATGATAAAAAAATATATATATATATAGATATTTACTCTATTCTATGGGTGCTGAAAAAAGAGAGACATTCGTATACATTTGCATCCATAAATGTGTACGTTTCCCTTCATAACCACTTATAAAAGGCATTAAAACCTCCGCAATCAATTATTTCCAATAGTTTATCACTTTTCTGAAGTCAAATAGGCATATTTTCTACTTTCTTGTCGCATTCTTGTATTCGCTCCTTTTTGGTGAGTATGGAACAGAACAAAGGGAACGTAACAAAGAGTCCACCACACCGACTTACTGTGCTGTGTCTTATACCTGTTGCTCCATGCTCACTCCCTAAACTACCAGGACTGCAATCCGCCTGTATTCGTTGTTGCGTTCTGGAACCATAATAGAAGACTGTAAAATATTCCATTTAGTCTTGTTTCAGCTATTAGGTTATCCAAATAGAGAAGCGTACAAGCACCTGATTGTACTGTTCTCAATTCTCCACAACAACAAAAAGTGTCCATATCACACTCTGAACTTCACAATGTAATTATTTATATAAATAGGTCAACGAATTTGTCATTCAAACGTGTATTTTATCCAAACATTTATCATTAAAAAGAAAGTTCGTCGTCACGCGCGTAATTCTCTTTCCAACTTCCCTCACCATCCAACTTTTGACAGCTTTGTCTCCTTCAACCCAACCCCTTGAGATAAACACCACGAAACAACTACAAACTTCGATCCATATCGTTTATATATGTCAATAATAAACGAGTTATTTAGGGAGGATATAAGTACATTTGAAAGCATCCATGCTCTCTCTCTCTCTCTCTCTCTCTCCGGTCTCTGCGCTGCATCAGACAAAGGAACGCTCCTCTCGCGCTTTGTGCTTTCAACTTTGCGAGCTGACGCACCAACTATCAGCAACTTTTTATATTGTAATTAAATCTAATAAAAATCTCATCAAAAACAACACATGGCATAACATTCACTTTAAAACCAACTTACCGTTGCATTTCCTATGTTCGTGGAAGTCGTCCGTTTCGTTTGTAAAAGTTTAAAAGGGCATATTTGGGTTGTGTTGTTGGCGCTCTTTGTCTGCACGTGTGAAGGGGAATCTTGGCCGCGCCTTGTTCATTCCAGTTTCAGTCCCGCCCTCTAAATAATACTAAACAACAACAAAGAAAGCAACATCATAGGTACAGTATATTCATAAGATTAACACTAACAACATATTACTCAATTATTATTAGATTTTTATTTTTCCAGCTATTTTACGCAAAGACGGTATATTTCCATTATAGACCGTTACTTCGGTAACTCTTTGTCCAGAGACCTCACTGTCTGTCCTTGTCTGGCCGTCCCTCTCCCACATCATTTAGGGACAACTCTGATGACTGCTATAACTGGACATTAAATAACAGCTTTAATATGGACTTGTTGTCTTCATACCATTCAAATAAAAGGAGTGACCTTTTCTAACAATAGAGAAGCTGAGAGAGATTATAAGGCTTCGTTGGTTAGTATATGAAGCTTTATTAATGTTTGTTATGAATAAGACGAAGGAACAAAAACGTATCTTCTAGTCTCAAAGATTAAAAGCTTTTATAAAATATAATAGTTATATTATATAATACATATTTTTTTAATAATACAACTATTGATCTACAAAGCCTTAGCTTGTCCTGTCTCTGTGCAGAGCTTCCAAAATTCACCATATTCATCCTCAACATTCTTACTTTTTAGGAATAAATAACATACAAAGTTTGAAATACATGTTTACATTTAGCAGACACCCTTATCCAGAGTGACTTACACGAGCAATTCGGGTTAAGTGCCTTGCTCAAGGGCACATCGACAGATTTTTAATCTAGTCAGACCAGCAATTCGAACTAGCAACCTTTCAGTTACTGGCCCAACATTCTTAACCACTAGGCTGCCTGCCACTCTAACAAACACAAATCCATTTGATTATAAATCAACACTATGCCCTCAATTAATTGTATTAACTGTGTATTTACTGTTGAGGAGACTAAACAAGTATTCAAAGAAGAGCAAGATAAGCAACATGAAATCTTCAACCATGAACTTGAGTATTGAAAGCACAGAAACATCACCCACTGTGTAACAATTATATCTACAGTGGGCAGAACAAGTATTTGATACACTGCCGATTTTGCAGGTTTTCCTACTTACAAAGCATGTAGAGGTCTGTCATTTTTATCATAGGTACACTTCAACTGTGAGAGATGGAATCTAAAACAAAAATCCTGAAAATCACATTGTATGATTTTTAAGTAATACTTTTTAACGATTACTGTATAATACCTTCATTTTAACTAGGCAAGTCAGTTAAGAGAAAATTCTTATTTACAATGACGGCCTACCCCGGCCAAACCCGGACAACACTGGGCCAATTGTGCGCCGCCCTATGGGACTCCCGATCATGGTCGGATGTGATACCTCCTGGATAACAAACCAGGAGTCTGAAAAGATCTCCTGCTGTGTAACAAACCAGTAGTTTGAAAATATCCAATGTGTAACAAGTCAGTAGTTTGAAGTCAGTAGTCTGAAAAGATCTCCCGCTGTGTAACAAACCAGAAGTCTGAAATGATCTCCCGCTGTGTAACAAACCAGTAGTCTGAAAAGATCTCCCGCTGTGTAACAAACCAGTAGTCTGAAATGATCTCCCGCTGTGTAACAAACCAGTAGTCTGAAAAGATCTCCCGCTGTGTAACAAACCAGTAGTCTGAAATGATCTCCCGCTGTGTAACAAACCAGTAGTCTGAAAAGATCTCCCGCTGTGTCAAACCAGTAGTCTGAAAAGATCTCCCGCTGTGTAACAAGTCACTAGTCTAAAAAACATGTTCTTTGTTCTGAACTGCCTTCCAGCATAACCTGTGAAGAACCCACAGACTCCAAATGGCACTCTATTTCCTTTATAGTGCAGTACTGGTAGAGATAGAAACAGTCTGTCTGGTAGTATCTAGAGATAGAGATAGAAACAGTCTGGCTGGTGTATCTAGAGATAGTGATAGAAACAGTCTGGCTGGTGTATCTAGAGGTAGAGATAGAAACAGTCTGGCTGGTGTATCTAGAGATAGAGATAGACACAGTCTGGCTGGTGTATCTAGAGATAGAGACAGAAACAGTCTGGCTGGTGTATCTAGAGATAGAGATAGACACAGTCTGGCTGGTGTATCTAGAGGTAGAGATAGAAACAGTCTGGCTGGTGTATCTAGAGATAGAGATAGACACAGTCTGGATGGTGTATCTAGAGATAGAGACAGAAACAGTCTGGCTGGTGTGTCTAGAGGTAGAGATAGAAACAGTCTTGCTGGTGTATCTAGAGATAGAGATAGACACAGTCTGGCTGGTGTATCTAGAGATAGAAACAGTCTAGCTGGTGTATCTCGAGATAGAGGTAGAAACAGTCTGGCTGGTGTATCTAGAGGTAGAAACAGTCCGTCTGGCGTATCTAGAGATAGAAACAGTCTGGCTGGTGTATCTAGAGGTAGAAACAGTCCGTCTGGTGTATCTGGAGGTAGAAACAGTCTGGCTGGTGTATCTAGAGATAGAAACAGACTAGCTGGTGTATCTAGAGATAGAGATAGACACAGTCTGGCTGGTGTATCTAGAGATAGAAACAGTCTAGCTGGTGTATCTCGAGATAGAGGTAGAAACAGTCTGGCTGGTGTATCTAGAGGTAGAAACAGTCCGTCTGGCGTATCTAGAGATAGAAACAGTCTGGCTGGTGTATCTAGAGGTAGAAACAGTCCGTCTGGTGTATCTGGAGGTAGAAACAGTCTGGCTGGTGTATCTAGAGATAGAAACAGACTGGCTGGTGTATCTAGAGATAGAGATAGACACAGTCTGGCTGGTGTATCTAGAGATAGAGATAGACACAGTCTGGCTGGTGTATCTAGAGATAGAAACAGTCTAGCTGGTGTATCTCGAGATAGAGGTAGAAACAGTCTGGCTGGTGTATCTAGAGGTAGAAACAGTCCGTCTGGTGTATCTGGAGGTAGAAACAGTCTGGCTGGTGTATCTAGAGATAGAAACAGACTGGCTGGTGTATCTAGAGATAGAGATAGACACAGTCTGGCTGGTGTATCTAGAGGTAGAGATAAACACAGTCTGGCTGGTGTATCTAGAGATAGAAACAGTCTAGCTGGTGTATCTTGAGATAGAGGTAGAAACAGTCTGGCTGGTGTATCTAGAGGTAGAAACAGTCTGGCTGGTGTATCTAGAGATGGAAACAGTCTGGCTGGTGTATCTAGAGGTAGAAACAGTCTGGCTGGTGTATCTAGAGGTAGAAACAGTCTGGCTGGTGTATCTAGAGGTAGAAACAGTCTGGCTGGTGTATCTAGAGATAGAAACAGTCTGGCTGGTGTATCTAGAGGTAGAAACAGTCTGGCTGGTGTATCTAGAGGCAGAAACAGTCTGGCTGGTGTATCTAGAGGTAGAAACAGTCTGGCTGGTGTATCTAGAGATGGAAACAGTCTGGCTGGTGTATCTAGAGGTAGAAACAGTCTGGCTGGTGTATCTCGAGGTAGAAACAGTCTGGCTGGTGTATCTAGAGGTAGAAACAGTCTGGCTGGTATATCTAGAGGTTGGTAGAGAAAGACTGGAGAGGCATATAGAGGTGGATTATTTTTGTTTGCGGAAGAACATATTGAAGTTAAAATGACGACGTGTCTTTCCATTTCCATAAGTACAGTACTTTCGGTGTGAGTAAGGTGAGGTGGACAGATTGACAGACGTCAACAAATCATCATGACAACAAAAAACCCAATTCAATGCGCTGTCTTTTCCTTCCTTGTAGGCCACTGGTAATATGAGTGAGTGGCTACTGGGTGACACTTGTTACCTGAAAGGAAGCCTCACCAGGTTACTGCAGTTTACAGCCAGAGTGATGTTGAAACGTATATATCTTTTGGCTTTGGACCAATGAAGGAGCAGGTGAGGTTCCCGAGTGGCGCAGCGGTCTAAGGCACTGCATCTCAGTGCTAGAAGCGTCACTACAGACACCCTGGTTTGAATCCAGGCTGTATCACAACCGCCTGTGATTGGTCTCCGCACAATTGGCCCCAGCGTCGTCCGGGTTTGGCCGGTGGAGGCGGTCACTGTAAATAAGAGTTTGTTCTGAACTGACTTGCCGAGATAAATACATAAAATGTGCAGAGATTACAGTAAACACACCCACTCAGACCCTAACTGACAATCCAATTTAATACATTTCCTCTCTATATAAATCCCCCATACTCCCCAGTATCCAGTGATTTCCACAGGGTAATTTCTCTACTCCCACTAGCCCGGAAAGCAGCCCAGCAGTCATGCCTTTCCTCTCTCCCAGCCTGACATACTCCCCTTCCCCCAAAGAGAGGAGAGGGGGTGGCTGAGGCTCTAGCCCCCCCCCCCCTTGCTGGGTTTTTACTGAGCCACTACCTTCATTCACCTCCCTCTCTGTAATCAGCTGAGCTGAATGGGGGGGCTACTGCAGGGTAGGTATGAGATAGCTGCACTAACTTCCACTATCAGGTTAGCTAATAAAGTGGCTAATTGTATGGTTCTTAGAAGGATTCGAATGCAGAATGGAGAGGGATTCTGTCAAGGTTTTAGTCCTTAAAATGACCATTCCCAATATCCATTCTAGCGTACCACTTAGGTTGAAGTAATGTATTAGAGTGTTCATTCTAATTAGGGTTCTAGAACTCAACACAGCCTTTTTAGTGCGTAGTTATTAATATAGTGATAAATACCAGGTTAGAAACTGAGAGAGAGTGTTGTGTTCATTAGACAAGCCTGGGCCTGTATTCGAAGTAGGAGTGCTGATCTAGGATCAGGTTAACCCACCCTCCCGTACATGTCATCTTATTCATTACTCTCTTAAAAGGTCAAACTGATTCTACTCTTGAGACTCTTGAATGTGAATACAGGGCCAGCCTGTTTGCTGTGCTGATTTGGGATGTCTCATCCTTGCATGTAGCCAGCCAGGGCCCATCCCCCCCACACACGCTAATACACTGTGCTGTCTGGGGAAGGGGGAGGGGAGGCACTGTCTGGGAGACAGACATGGAGCTAGGAGGTGAATGCATGCTGACTGCTGAATACCATAACCCTTGTAATGCCACTATAACATCACCTCCCAGGGACTATAAAGGAGACGTATTTATAACGATAGGTAGGGTAGATATTGGCCAGGGGTAGGGCCGTCATTGTAAATAAGAATTTGTTCTAAACTGACTTGCCTAGTTAAATAAAGGTTAAATAAATATTCATACACAGACTAATGTTATAGACCATATAAGGTACTTCTACTTCTTATACAGTATGTCTGTGAGAATGTGTAAAGTGTGGGATCTTCCATTTTATCACTCCCCATATAAACTATCATAAACAACCACTGTTTTACCAATACAGGCCTTGTAGCCTTTACACTAATGCCCTACATTGACTAGTGTACAGTACGCCATTTTCATTCCCTAAAAGGAGCACTTCTAAAGCACTAGTAGGTTTTGTATACGTGCACATGATTTGTGTGCAGTAAATGTACACCCTGTTTTCATGTTTTTTTAAAAAAAAGCAGCATTTCTATACACGTACAAACATCAGACCAAGAATGCGTCAACAGAGAGGAGTACGATATAACAATGATTGTAGACTGTAAACATCAAGTATACATTAAAGTAGTGGTTTTGATTTTTTTTTAAAGGAATCTTCTATAGATCAGACAGAATGAGTCGACAGAGACGAGGGATGTGTTTCAGTTCCAGCTGATTTTTATTTCCTTCTTGAAAAAAAAAATGAAAAAAAGTTATGTACAGAATTATCAACAATCTGACAGGCAGTGAATAGACACGATTAGCTGGCATGAGTTCCCCCCCCCTCCCACCCCCCCCCCCCTCCCTCTTTTCAAAACTTTTGTTATGGCAATGATTAGGCAAAACAGTATTCTACACAGCATATTGCACAGAAATGGGATGAAAATAAAGTTAATATATTTAAAACTGTATATATATATATATAAAATAAAAAAATCCTGAACAACCAGTAAAGATAGTAGAAAGCAATCAGTTCTAGTGCCTGTCATGGTATAGCTTAACTACACATAAAACACACAATATTTTTTGCTTATGATACACAGTCAAATGTACAAAGATGTTTTCACGGTTTTCTCCTCATTTTTCTTATCTTTTTTTTTGTATCTTTTTTTTTTTTAATATATATATATATATATAAACACAAACAGCTATAACCTGAATCGGAAATACAAAATACTATTCATTCACCATGCCATAAGATACTAAAACAATTAGCTAGAGTTAGCGAACAAGTAGGAAAGATTACATATTCAAATACAATGAGAAAAGCAGTTGGTCTACCTAATTGTTGTTTGCGGGAACTCAAAATACCCAATTTGAATATTACTTTATATTTTATATTCTTCCATCCGGTGGTTTTAAACCCGAATGTCGATATATAAAAACGCCAAGAAATTGTTCATTTAAAGCTACAATCTTTCTTTATTAGGCAAGATTCTAAAATGAAATGCAGAAGTGTGCCTGCTCAAAATACTGTGTGTGTGTGTGTGTGTGAGTTGAAGCGCATGTTCACAGGGGTATTGAAATGTGGTACTGTGTCTTTAAGAAGCCTGCAGATTGATACTGTAAACATGGACAGAAGGCCGATTCATGAGATAACCGGCCACCTGGATCTTTAAAATTAGGAAATCCAAACAGCGATATACACCGATTGACACCCCCTTTGATATATATCTGTACAAAAATACACGGACAAAATAAACAAATGTTTCCTCTCTTTAAGTGTCAAAAGTCTACATTTAAATATAAAAAATCAAAAGTGAAAAGTCTAGCCCTTCTTTCAGCGAAGGAAACAGACGGTGAGGGAAAACATCATAACAAGACCAGTACAAGAAAAAATAATAATAATAATTAAGTCGAAAATGTTTTGGCCAGTATATAAATACATCGTATAAAAATGTCCTCTGAAAAAAATGAACAAAAGGAAATTCGAGGATGAAAAAAAAAAAAAAATTCGGTGAGAATTTCTCTATACATAACATCAGAAAAAACATAAAATAATTTTGGTCCTGAATTGTAGAGATGTGTATAAAGTTCAGCACAGATTTCAGTTGCGTTTGAATCCTGAAGTTAAGAATTAAAACAGCTGGTGATTTTTTTTGGTTCCTTTTAGGTAAAAAAAAAAAGGAATCAAACATAGCGCCCATCTATCCATTTAAATAACCCTAAAACTAGTTTCAACTGTTCGACAGTCTAACATACATCTCAGTAAAACAGAGGACAGGTAACATCATGCGTTTTATCTTTTAAAAAAGGTTTGACTTTTTAGGTCAACAACCCACCTGGTTCATAAATCCATCTGCCTCGATGACAACAACAAAAAACCGTCCAGACATCCAGCCTATTTCTGTACCTCTGTAAGTCTGTTGAAGTTCACTTGGCGATCATAAAACGTTTCTCAACATGTCCCTTTTAAGTAACTCACATTGATTAATAAAGTATAGCTGATCTAAACCCGCCATCATTATAATCGTGCAAATCAATCACAGTTTTCCAGTTCTGATCGAGTGTTTCTTTCAATAGGACCCGATCACTCCTACTCAGGGCGCAACAATATCTTCCTCTCCAGTCGAGGCAATACTTCTGCTTACTTGTAGCCGTGTCTCATAATAACAGTCGACAGTTGATTCTTGAAATAAAAAGCAAGTTATTCTCTCGCTTTGTTCAACAGTCAGCGCGTGGGGACTTGCAGTCTCTTTCTCGGCGGGAGGGACTCTTGGTAGGTTACGGTATGACACAAAATCACTTTACCGGAATCCCTTTTTTTTGCTCAGAATAGTAAGACAACATTTCCTGCTTGTGGGTTTTCTCGTTCTCTATTTCTCTCGCTCAATACGTGAACACCAAATTAGAAATGGTCGACTCTAGCCAGTCTCCTGAAATCATCTCGCTCACCTCTGGGGTGCAGTAGTCGGGAAACTCAAAGTGAGAACCGGAGCCCGACTCGAAATTAAAATCCAAGTCTCTGTCCAAAACCGAGGACCCAAAGCTTCCCAGAGACATGCTGTCAAAACCAGGGCTAGAGTTAATGTCCAGTAGATCATCCTCAAACTCCTCATCTGATGAAGAGGATTGGGAGGAGGACGAGGAGTGAGAAGCGGAGGGAGTAGGAGAGGACGCCCGCATAGTAGTGTAGTCTTCCGAGGCGCTGGAGGGAGACTCGCCGCCCTGCCTGCTGCTGGCTGTCGCGTCCTCGTACAGGCTGAGTGGTTCGCTGGAATCCGCGGAGCTGCTGAGTGTGGGACTGGCGGGCACCGCTGCTGAAGACGGGCTCACACTGTGGCTAAGGCTGCTGCCCCCGAACACATACATACGCTTCTTCTTGTCAGGTATTTGTTTGGCAGCAGAAACAGACTTGGATTTGTAAAGAGAATGGTGATCTGTGCCGATGACTTGTTCTGGGAATGATGGTGTTTTGGTGCTGTTCCCAAAAACTATTTTATGAGGTTTGCTGGATGATTTTGAGCCACTCTTTTTAGAAGATTGTTTCATGCTGGTGTTACAGTTGCTACCGCTGATCTTTCCCTCCTTCTCGCCCCCCGGTTTGGAGCTGCTGGACTTCACCTTCTTTCTGGGCCGGTACTTGTAGTCTGGGTAGTCCGCCATGTGCTTGAGTCTGAGCCGCTCCGCCTCTCGTATGAAGGGGATCTTGTCGCAGTCTTTCAGTAGCTTCCAGCGCTTGCCCAGTCTCTTGGATATCTCCGCGTTGTGCATGTCCGGTGACTGCTCCATAATTTTACGCCTTTCAATCTGTGACCACACCATGAAAGCGTTCATCGGCCTCTTGATGTGACCGGTGGGTGTTTTGCACCAGGCGGGGTTCAGTTTGCCTTCCCCCGCGGAAGAAGCCGTGGAGCCGGGGCTCGGTGAGGATGCCATGTCCAGGTCCATAGCTCCGGAATCGGACGACTCTCCCTCGAACACAGCCTCGGAGCTCTCCGCATTACTTGTCTTCTGTACCATGATTATAATGTCAATGAGAGTGCGCCTGCTTGCTCTCCAGTTCAGTTCCACACAGTAGGTTTATTTTTTTTTAAAGAAAATTATTTTATTTTACAATTCTAGCTGGCTGTGTGAATAGAAGTCAGTCCTGAGATGTACCGAACCGGAACCACAGGAATCCGTTGATAGCCGTTAAAAAATGCTGGATTTGTTAAAAGTTCTTTTTTTCGAGTCTCTGTAATATGATACAGAACGAACGGTGTAAAACTGTCCCCCGTTTTCCACTCTGTTTCCTCCGACAATGCTTTATGTAGCCTAAGCTAATCAACTCTAGCAGTCATGTAGGACATACACATGTGCCGTGTAAGCAGCGGAAAGCAAACTGAGTGGCTGTGTGAGCGCACTGACACTGAAAATGTTCAAAGTTTCTAAAGTAAGGTAACTCTTTTTCTGCATAGCTTTTCTTTCCGAGCACCATGCGGGAAGAAGCTTGTTTCACTAGAACTAGGATCCACCTTTCAGCTGCGCACTCGGTAACTTTCAGCAGCCTCTAATTTCTCCCCGTGCAGCTTTATCCTTTTCCAAAGATATAATGGCGATACAATTCAGCCAATCCGTGGCTGTCTCTACCCTGTCTAGTGCCAAAACCACGCCCAGTTTCTTCTCATTGGACCAAAAAAAAAAGAAGGAATCTAATAATAATCAGCGCGTGCAATGAGGAGCTTTATGTCTGACCTCATTCCAGTATACACACAAACTTCTCTTTAAAGAGACATACTTATGTTTTGGACTTTTTCTACACCAACCAGCCATACCTATATCATTAAGGTGTTGCTGTATGTATGGGAACCAGTCTAATGCGATGCATCATATCATTCAGAGTAGTATAGGCCTGCTGTTGCATAAGGGGAAGCATGGAACAACTTGTTAACTTTGTTTGGACTGTAATGGTCTATTATGATAAAGAGATAATGTTTGAGGGAATATATAAATAGGTTCTAGCATATATTTGTATATGAGTAATTATACTAATTTATGATAATAACATATCCTGGTTCACCCTGCTATAATACAGAGGTGTAATATGATGTTTATAACAAAGTCATTTGTATTTAATTATATACTTATATTTGTATGGCCCCTACAGGTTCGTCGAGTTCATAACAATAACAAACATGGCATAATGTCACTCAACAGTTCAGTGAGTCTCGTTTTATTTCCAGCGCGAGTGCATTCAGTGCAAGCTCGGCTCGCAAACACGGAAATGTCTAGACACATGCATGCGGACTCCCTCAGTTGAGTTGTTGTACTGGTGAGAAGAGATTCTTCAGCAGGCTCCACTTTCACCAGGCTGACTCCGAGAGAGGGCGGAGCCGAGGACGACACGGGCGTTCCTTTGTCACATTACGCACGCCCAGCACTCACTGCTGTAGCTGGCGGAGAGGAGAAAGGAGAGAGGTGGAAGCTGAGACTACACAGTGCACTTTATTTTTTTTTGATACAAATGGCCATGGTAGACCGGAGAGCGTGGTAATAAGACACACTGGAGAAAGCGTTTTTACGCATGAGGCATGAGCACTTTTGCGCACGAACATTGAGTGGAACAAAACACAACATTTCATGAACACACAATATTCTGAGTTCTCACATCTACCTCCTAGAATAGAAAGATATTATAATGACTTAAAACATCACCCCCAGTAGCCTTTGTTGCCAATGTTTTTGATATTACACATGTATTAAAGCAGACGGCGAATATCACAAAACAGCCAAGTTCACTTCTGAGGAACAGCGATGCGTTTTGTGTGTGTCACTAGATGGCAGCGCGGAGCTAAATGACAGAGTTCTCTACCTATGAAAGAATTCAGACACAGCTCCGCTCCCAGAACTTTGCATATGTGGGAGAGATGAATTACATAATGCTACCCGGTCAAACACTCAGCCAATCGGTCGAACATTGTTTTGCTACACAGTCAGTAACTACTGAGAGTGTTTGTAACTCTGATCACCATTCCGACTTTGTCAAAGGCCAAATCAAGTGAAATTCATTCAAGGTGTAATTATTACAGGTAGGCTATCAACCTTTAGCTGTGCTGTTCATTACAGGCAGACCTAGTACACACGTACCGCTACAGCCCATCACGTGACTGAGACGTCACAGATGAAGAAACAAAAAGAGATTCTAATAGTTCAACCCGGTAGCAGCCTTAGACGTAGATACACCGCATGTCACTGAGCACAATGGTGCTTCATAATATATGGTCTGATATCTGTCCGCAAGTAAAGCGAGTTAAAGCACATGTAATTGCGCTCCAGTTTGTGTGGGTTCATTGAGAATGACTGGAATATACATGGAGTGACAACTCATAAACCAAAGAGCTCGACGCTTACCCATAGAATAAGAACCGATAGAATTTAGAAAAGGGCTTGAAACCTCGAACCTTGGCAATTTGACTGGTAAACTCATGGGTGGCAGCCAAAACACTCGCAATCTACACTGTTCTATAGAGGTTGTTTCTATGGGTTAACCCGGCCCCCAAAACCTCGAAACCTAACCCCATTCTCTGCTCTTAATACAACATAATAACAGTAATAGATGGAGACAGTGAAGACGAGGTCGGACTAGGGCTACAGCCCAGCACCTGGCTGAGGGGGTATCGGGTGTTCTATCCACACCTTGACCAGATGGCTTGTGGCAGCATTGTTCCATTCACCGCCAGAGGGAAAGAAAACACTATTACGACTTATTGTATTTCTCTTGAAAAGCAGAGATCCCGTTTCAATAGTTTACCCGTTTTACGAGCATATTTTTGTATGTTGATTGCACATGTGTTTTTGTATGCTGCGTCATTGATCACACGTTGGGTGGTGGGTGGGTGGACTGTAGTGTCGTGGATAAAAGCCTATCATTTTAAAGTGTGTGCGTGTGTGTGTGTGCGAGCGTGTGTGATAGAGAAAGAGAGAGAGAGAGAGAGAGAGAGAGAGAGAGCGTCCATGCTCGCGTCCGTGCGTGTGTATTTGAATAGAAATCTTCAATGCATTTCAAACTTTATTTTACTACTTTTGTTTAACGTTTGCGCAGCTGCCACGCGAGTGCTTAGAATGGGTCGCGTGCCAGTCTAATCGCAACAGGTGTTCAGCGCCTCGAGCTGCTCCCTCTTCTCGGATTCTCTGTTCTGGAAACTGTCGGTTCTTCCAACAAATAAATCTCTAAAGTTTCCAATGTCTTTAGCAACATGTACATGTCGTCAAAGCAATAACAGTATATGCACATCGACTTATTCACCACTTTTATCATTCATATTTATGATTTCATAGTCAATTATTATTTTTAATTAGCCTACTTAAAAAAAAAAATCTTGACCATTAATATTTTATTTGATTTTTTATTAATCTTTAAAAATATATATTAATGTGACCAGTGTATCCCTGATTCAATAATGTACTCTTCACCTGCCTTGAATTTGTACAATACACGGAGAAAAGTTAAGCTCGGCGTGTGTAGCCAATCAGCGACGTCACTTCCCGTATTGATGACACACGCATGGAATGCGTAAGCCACATGATTCGCCAGATACACGCTTGATGATTTCTGATACGTTATCTATATCACCAGATGGTTATATTGCACGGAATGCCACTGTTCATTTTGTGCAAGTCTCCACACATACAGAGAGACCTCTGTCATGATGAGCATTGATTGGAAAATGACAAGTCCTATCCTAAAACATATAGAGACTTAAGGTATGCAAAATATATGCATTCTATTGATGTGTTTGGGATACAAAACAATGATTTATATATTTTAGGCCTTTGCCCGCGGATGTTAAGTTAGGATTCACCTCAGACAGTATAGAAAACATTCTTACATTTTGTAAAAAAAAAAAAAACACTTAACATTTTCATTAAAACCATTACTCTTAATCATTTACAAACTCTGTGTTATTCATTGCAAAAGGGACAGATGGTAGCCTACGCTCACCATTCAGCGTGTCATATATGAAATGTATTGATTCATATGCATGTTTAAACAGGTGAGCCTTATCTTATCCAGGTAGCAGCCGCCAGGCAGCGTAGCTCCGTTAATGATTCCCCGGCGTCAAACACTTTAATCCTGTAGCCCATTCGGACAAGAGATCATTGTTTAGTGTCAAACTCTGATTCCTGAAGTCGAGCTGAGTTAGTTTGAACATCTGCCCGTTTTCAAGGTTGTAGGTTGTTCTTTTTTTTTTACAGGGCTGCACCGAGCCACCTGAGATCGGGTTGCAGGTGTTGTCCTATACACACAGAGATTCGATCAGGTTCTCAGAGTATAAACAGAAGATATATTAGTCAATTCTAGGACATAGTTGCCTACGTGTAAAAACATATACAATTAAGACTGACTGTCTCCTGATACTGCAAACAAAAAGGGCCTTTATATAAGCCTGTGTATCGAACCCAGATAAATACTGCAAACAGAAAGGGCCTTTATATAAGCCTGTGTATCGAACCCAGATAAATACTGCAAACAAAAAGGGCCTTTATATAAGCCTGTGTATCGAACCCAGATAAATACTGCAAACAGAAAGGGCCTTTATATAAGCCTGTGTATCGAACCCAGATAAATACTGCAAACAGAAAGGGCCTTTATATAAGCCTGTGTATCGAACCCAGATAAATACTGCAAACAGAAAGGGCCTTTATATAAGCCTGTGTATCGAACCCAGATAAATACATCCATATTGAACAGAGGGACTGACGTGGACCTTCGGGGGTCCAGTCACAGTGACACACACACACCTGGGAAGATATATCATGTCTGGGTCATGGTGTCGTGGCCGGGGGAATCAGAAGTTCATACATGAGCACTGAGAGGTGACCATCGTTTCTGCTGTTTCTTTGTGTGTCTGTGTGTCTGTGTGTGTGTGTGTGTGTGTGTGTCACCCTGTCACCATTACAGAGAAGCATACATAAACAGCGAGAAGTGACTGCTTTGGGGACCACCATGTCACCTGTGTCGACTGGTCTGACAGCAGAGAGGCATCACAGGGCTCTCTGTCCTCCCTGAGGCCCGTATGTCTGCAACCTACAGGCTGGGGGCTGGGGCCACAGACCAGGCAGAGACCCTGTCGTCTCTGAGGTTGCCTGCCTCTTGGCTGGGGGCTGAGAGCTGGGGGGCTGGGGCCACAGACCAGGCAGAGACAAGCGCAGAGACCCTGTCGTCCCTGAGGTCGCCTGCCTCTTGGCTGGGGGCTGAGAGCTGGGGGGCTGGGGCCACAGACCAGGCAGAGACAAGAGCAGAGACCCTGTCGTCCCTGAGGTCACCTGCCTCCCGGCTGGGGCTTAGGACACCAGAGGCTGTGACTTAAATGACAAGGTGCTCCCTCTCTGGGACTTGAGGTCCACTGGCCCCTGGCTAGGGCTGAGGGCTCAGTACCACAGACCAGACAAGAGCAGGGACCCCTGTCGTCCCCCAGGCTGAGAGTTTTAGATTGTAGGGTAAGGGTTAGATTGTAGGTTAAGGGTTAGATTGTAGGATAAGGGTTAGATTGTAGGGTAAGGGTTAGATTGTAGGATAAGGGTTAGATTGTAGGGTAAGGGTTATATTGTAGGGTAAGGGTTAGATTGTAGGATAAGGGTTAGATTGTAGGGAAAGGGTTAGATTGTAGGGTAAGGGTTAGATGACGGGGTAAGGGTTAGATTGTAGGGTAAGGGTTAGATTGTAGGGTAAGGGTTAGATTGTAGGATAAGGGTTAGATTGTATGGTAAGGGTTAGATTGTAGGGTAAGGGTTAGATTGTAGGGTAAGTTTTAGATTGTGGGGTAAGGGTTAGATTGTAGGGTAAGGGTTAGATTGTAGGGAAAGGGTTAGATTGTAGGGTAAGGGTTAGATTGTAGAGTAAGGGTTAGATTGTAGGGTAAGGGTTAGATTAAGGGTTAGATGATGGGATAAGGGTTAGATTGTCGGGTAAGGGTTAGATTAAGGGTTAGACTGTAGGGTAAGGGTTAGATTGTAGGGTAAGGGTTAGATTGTAGGGTAAGTTTTAGATTGTGGGGTAAGGGTTAGATTAAGGGTTAGATTGTAGGGTAAGGGTTAGATTGTAGGGTAAGGGTTAGATTGTAGGGTAAGGGTTAGATTGTAGGGAAAGGGTTAGATTGTAGGGTAAGCGTTAGATTGTAGAGTAAGGGTTAGATTGTAGGGTAAGGGTTAGATGACGGGGTAAGGGTTAGATTGTAAGGTAAGGGTTAGATTGTAGGATAAGGGTTAGATTGTAGGATAAGGGTTAGATTAAGGGTTAGATTGTAGGGTATGGGTTGGATTGTAGGGTAAGGGTTAGATTGTAGGGTAGGGTTAGATTGTCGGGTAAGGGTTAGATTGTAGGGTAAAGGTTAGATTGTAGGATAAAGGTTAGATTGTAGGATAAGGGTTAGATTGTAGGGTCAGGGTTAGATTGTAGGGTAAGGGTTAGATTGTCGGGTAAGGGTTAGATTGTAGGGTAAAGGTTAGATTGTAGGATAAGGGTTAGATTGTAGGGTCAGGGTTAGATTGTAGGGTAAGGGTTAGATTAAGGGTTAGATGATGGGATAAGGGTTAGATTGTCGGGTAAGGGTTAGATTAAGGGTTAGATTGTAGGGTCAGGGTTAGATTGTAGGGTCAGGGTTAGATTGTAGGGTAAGGGTTAGATGATGGGATAAGGGTTAGATTGTCGGGTAAGGGTTAGATTAAGGGTTAGATGATGGGATAAGGGTTAGATTGTAGGGTAAGGGTTAGATGACGGGGTAAGGGTTAGATTGTAGGATAAGGGTTAGATTGTAGGATAAGGGTTAGATTGTAGGATAAGGGTTAGATTAAGGGTTAGATGATGGGATAAGGGTTAGATGATGGGATAAGGGTTAGATTGTCGGGTAAGGGTTAGATGATGGGGTAAGGGTTAGATTGTAGGATAAGGGTGAGATAGTAGGATAAAGGTTAGATTGTAGGATAAGGGTTAGATTAAGGGTTAGATGATGGGATAAGGGTTAGATTGTAGGATTAGGGTTAGATTAAGGGTTAGATTGTAGGGTAAGGGTTAGATTGTAGGGTAAGGGTTAGATTAAGGGTTAGATTGTAGGGTAAGGGTTAGATTGTAGGGTAAGGGTTAGATGACGGGGTAAGGGTTAGATTGTAGGATAAGGGTTAGATTGTAGGATAAGGGTTAGATTAAGGGTTAGATGATGGGATAAGGGTTAGATTGTCGGGTAAGGGTTAGATGATGGGGTAAGGGTTAGATTGTAGGATAAGGGTTAGATAGTAGGATAAAGGTTAGATTGTAGGATAAGGGTTAGATTAAGGGTTAGATGATGGGATAAGGGTTAGATTGTAGGATAAGGGTTAGATTAAGGGTTAGATTGTAGGGTAAGGGTTAGATTGTAGGGTAAGGGTTAGATGATGGGATAAGGGTTAGATTGTAGGATAAGGGTTAGATTAAGGGTTAGATTGTAGGGTAAGGGTTAGATTGTAGGGTCAGGGTTAGATTGTAGGGTCAGGGTTAGATTGTAGGGTAAGGGTTAGATTAAGGGT
>NW_027258269.1:0-27500 GCF_045791955.1 Oncorhynchus clarkii lewisi | reverse complement strand
AGGTGTTATAGACTGTAGAGCAGGTGTTATAGACTAGAGCAGGTGTTATAGACTAGAGCAGGTGTTATAGACTAGAGAGCAGGTGTTATAGACTGTAGAGCAGGTGTTATAGACTGTAGAGCAGGTGTTATAGACTGGAGAGCAGGTGTTATAGACTAGATCAGGTGTTATAGACTAGAGCAGGTGTTATAGACTAGAGAGCAGGTGTTATAGACTGGAGAGCAGGTGTTATAGGCTAGAGAGCAGGTGTCATAGACTGTAGAGCAGGTGTTATAGACTAGAGCAGGTGTTATAGACTGTAGACCAGGTGTTATAGACTAGAGCAGGTGTTATAGACTGTAGACCAGGTGTTATAGACTGGAGAGCAGGTGTTAGAGACTGGAGAGCAGGTGTTATAGACTGTAGAGCAGGTGTTATAGACTGTAGACCAGGTGTTATAGACTGGAGAGCAGGTGTTATAGACTGTAGACCAGGTGTTATAGACTGTAGACCAGGTGTTATAGACTGTAGAGCAGGTGTTATAGACTGTAGACCAGGTGTTATAGACTAGAGACCGGGTGTTATAGACTAGAGTAGGTGTTATAGACTAGAGACCAGGTGTTATAGACTAGAGTAGGTGTTATAGACTAGAGAGCAGGTGTTATAGACTAGAGACCAGGTGTTATAGACTAGAGTAGGTGTTATAGAATATAGGAGGTGTTATAGACTAGAGATCAGGTGTTATAGACTACAGTAGGTGTTATAGACTAGAGAGCAGGTGTTATAGACTAGAGATCAGGTGTTATAGACTACAGTAGGTGTTATAGACTAGAGAGCAGGTGTTATAGACTAGAGAGCAGGTGTTATAGACTGGAGAGCAGGTGTTATAGACTGTAGAGCAGGTGTTATAGACTGTAGACCAGGTGTTATAGACTGTAGACCAGGTGTTATAGACTGTAGAGCAGGTGTTATAGACTGTAGACCAGGTGTTATAGACTGGAGAGCAGGTGTTATAGACTGTAGACCAGGTGTTATAGACTGTAGAGCAGGTGTTATAGACTGGAGAGCAGGTGTTATAGACTGTAGACCAGGTGTTATAGACTGGAGAGCAGGTGTTATAGACTGTAGACCAGGTGTTATAGACTGTGTACCAGGTGTTATAGACTGTAGACCAGGTGTTATAGACTGGAGAGCAGGTGTTATAGACTGTAGACCAGGTGTTATAGACTGTAGACCAGGTGTTATAGACTGTAGAGCAGGTGTTATAGACTGTAGACCAGGTGTTATAGACTGGAGAGCAGGTGTTATAGACTGTAGACCAGGTGTTATAGACTGTAGACCAGGTGTTATAGACTGTAGGCCAGGTGTTATAGACTGGAGAGCAGGTGTTACTAGAGCAGGTGTTATAGACTAGAGCAGGTGTTATACTGCTCTAGTCTACCAAACCTGCTCTAGTCTATAACACCTGGTCTACAGTCTATAACACCTGGTCTACAGTCTATAACACCTGGTCTAGTCTATAACACCTGCTCTAGTCTATAACACCTGCTCTAGTCTATAACCCTTGCTCTAGTCTAGTCCTGTAGACCAGGTGTTATAGACTAGAGAGCAGATTTTATAGACTGTAGACCAGGTGTTATAGACTAGAGCAGGTGTTATAGACTAGAGCAGGTGTTATAGACTAGAGCAGGTGTTATAGACTAGAGAGCAGATGTTATAGACTGTAGACCAGGTGTTATAGACTAGAGAGCAGGTGTTATAGACTGTAGACCAGGTGTTATAGACTGTAGACCAGGTGTTATAGACTGTAGACCAGGTGTTATAGACTAGAGCAGGTTCGGTAGACTAGAGCAAGGGTTATAGACTAGAGCAGGTGTTATAAACTAGAGCAGGTGTTATAGACTAGAGCAGGTGTTATAGACTGTAGACCAGGTGTTATAGACTAGAGCAGGTTTGGTAGACTAGAGCAAGGGTTATAGACTAGAGCAGGTGTTATAGACTAGACCAGGTGTTATAGACTGTAGACCAGGTGTTATAGACTGTAGACCACGTGTTATAGACTAGAGCAAGGGTTATAGACTCGGACCTCAGAGCTGAACTCACAAAGCAATGCAATTGCTTCAGACATCCACGTACTGTCCTTCTCATCTTCCCTACTCCTCTCCTCAACTCACCCAAATTAACCGCCATAAGGAGTGATGTCTCTGTTGTGAGATGCACAGTGGTGAGGGAGTAAGGAGGGAGGAGTCATGTCTCTGTGGTGAGATGAACAATGGTGAGGGAGTAAGGAGGGAGGAGACATGTCTCTGTGGTGAGATAAACACTGGGGAGGGAGTAAGGATGTAGGAAACATGTCTCTGTGGTGAGATGAACACTGGGGAGGGAGTAAGGATGTAGGAAACATGTCTCTGTGGTGAGATGAACAGTGGTGAGGGAGTAAGGAGGGAGGAGACATGTCTCTGTGTTGAGATGAACAGTGGTGAGGGAGTAAGGATGTAGGAAACATGTCTCTGTGGTGAGATGAACACTGGGGAGGGAGTAAGGACGTAGGAAACATGTCTCTGTGGTGAGATGAACAGTGGTGAGGGAATAAGGAGGGAGGAGACATGTCTCTGTGCTGAGATGAACACTGGTGAGGGAGTAAGGATGTAGGAAACATGTCTCTGTGGTGAGATGCTCAGGTGGTGAGGGAGTAAGGAGGGAGGAGACATGTCTCTGTGCTGAGATGAACAGTGGTAAGGGAGTAAGGAGGGAGGAGACATGTCTCTGTGCTGAGATGAACAGTGCTGAGGGAGTAAGGAGGGAGGAGACATGTCTCTGTGGTGAGATGAACAGTGGTGAGGGAGTAAGGAGGGAGGAGACATGTCTCTGTGGTGAGATGAACAGTGGTGAGGGAGTAAGGAGGGAGGAGACATGTCTCTGTGGTGAGATGAACACTGGTGAGGGAATAAGGAGGGAGGAGACATGTCTCTGTGGTGAGATGAACAGTGGTGAGGGAGTAAGGAGGGAAGAGACATGTCTCTGTGGTGAGATGAACAGTGGTGAGGGAGTAAGGAAGGAGGAGACATGTCTCTGTGGTGAGATGAACAGTGGTGAGGGAGTAAGGAAGGAGGAGACATGTCTCTGTGGTGAGATGAACAGTGGTGAGGGATTAAGGAGGGAGGAGACATGTCTCTGTGGTGAGATGAACACTGGTGAGGGAATAAGGAGGGAGGAGACATGTCTCTGTGCTGAGATGAACACTGGTGAGGGAATAAGGAGGGAGGAGACATGTCTCTGTGGTGAGATGAACAGTGTTGAGGGAGTAAGGAGGGAGGAGACATGTGTCTGTGGTGAGATGAACAGTGGTGAGGGATTAAGGAGGGAGGAGACATGTCTCTGTGCTGAGATGAACACTGGTGAGGGAATAAGGAGGGAGGAGACATGTGTCTGTGGTGAGATGAACAGTGTTGAGGGAGTAAGGAGGGAGGAGACATGTCTCTGTGGTGAGATGAACAGTGGTGAGGGAGTAAGGAGGGAGGAGACATGTCTCTGTGCTGAGATGAACACTGGTGAGGGAATAAGGAGGGAGGAGACATGTCTCTGTGCTGAGATGAACACTGGTGAGGGAATAAGGAGGGAGGAGACATGTATCTGTGCTGAGATGAACACTGGTGAGGGAATAAGGAGGGAGGAGACATGTATCTGTGCTGAGATGAACAGTGGTGTGGGTGTAAGAGAAAAGGGAGGAGGATTTGGGAGGAGAAAGAGCGAGCAAGGGAGAGAAAGAGAGAGAGAGAGGCAGGGTAGGGGCCAAGTCAGACAGAGCGCAGTCCTCTCCCTCCCTCCATCCCGTCTCTACTGTGGTCGATGTTGTCTGGAGCCGTGTGGTCAGGTCAGCGGTGGTGTGTGTGTGTGTGTGTGTGTGTGTGTGTGTGTGTGTGTGGCGTCTAGTCTGGTCAGTAGTGTGGCAGAGCGAGGCAGTCTGAATGCGGTGTGTCGATCATCTGCTCTGGTCTAGGAGGTGTAGTCTGGGTCTTAGCCAACCCCCCCCCCCCCCCCCCCCCCCCCAGCCACATTTTGCTCAGGACATTGAGGGATAGCACCATGTCAGCTGATTGCTGTGTCACGAAGCTGCCGCTGCCTGCCTTCCTCAGTTTGCCACTGGCAAAGAGGGAGAGAGCTCTGTGTGCTACCAACTACAGTTTCCCAGTCGCAGTGCACCAAGCCAGACAGACGCTGGGAGGAGAGAGGAAGAGGGGGGAGAAAAAGCCAAAGTGAAGCGACTCCACTTCTTTTCTGCGGACTCTCGTAAATCCAAAATGTTATTTTACTCCGTCGTCTTCCCTTCATGTTCCTGGGAGGACATACCTGATGTGTCGTCTTCCCTTCATGTTCCTGGGAGGACATACCTGATGTGTCGTCTTCCCTTCATGTTCCTGGGAGGACATACCTGATGTGTCGTCTTTCCTTTATGTTCCTGGGAGGACATACCTGATGTGTCGTCTTCCCTTCGTGTTCCTGGGAGGACATACCTGATGTGTCGTCTTCCCTTCGTGTTCCTGTGAGGACATACCCGGTGCGACTGCATGAAGGAATATTCAAACCAGAGAGAGAAAGAGAGAGAGAGAAAAGCACAAATAAATGTGGATCTATGTTCTGGGTTGGAAGAGAGAGCATTTGAAACACAGTTTTTTGACGGTGGACAGATGGTTTCCAAATCCATGGTGCCTTAAAGCAATAACACACAGTCCTACTGACAGACGACCCCTCTGGCTGGATGGCACTTGTCTGCTTGTAGGCAAAATAACTCTACTCTTCCCCTCCTCTTCATCTCTCCTCCTCTTTCGTCGTTCAGGTGCCAATCAACTCGGGCCCGGCATCCTGGCATCCTATCCTCTCATTTTGGGCTCTGGCTAGACCACCACGGCACTGCTGCTACCACCCATCTGGCATTTCCCTGCGACGATCACCATCGCCGACCTTTTCAGATGAGCGAATAAATGGCGAGTAGAGACAGAGTGCAGCAGAGCCTCAGACTTGCTGCCCTATATCAATCCCCAGGCATGTCTGGGTGGAGAGAGAGGCAGGGCAGACAGGCTTGGGGAGGGAGAGAGGGAGGGAGGGAGGGAAAGAGAGAGAAGGAGAGAGAGAGGAGAGAGAAGGAGAGAGAGAGAGAAGGAGAGAGAAAGAGAGAGAGAGAGAAAGAGAGAAGGAGAGAGAGAAGGAGAGAGAGAAGGAGAGAGAGAGAGAGAGAGGAGAGAGAAGGAGAGAGAAGGGGAGAGAGAGAAGGATAGAGAGAAGGAGAGAGAGAAGGAGAGAGAGAGAGACGGAGAGAGAGAAGGAGAGAGAGAGAAGGATAGAGAGAAGAATAGAGAGAAGGAGAGAGAGAAGGAGAGAGAGAGAAGGATAGAGAGGAGAGAGAAGGATAGAGAGAAGGAGAGAGAGAAGGATAGAGAGAAGGATAGAGAGAAGGAGAGAGAGGAGAGAGAAGGAGAGAGAGAAGGAGAGAGAGAGAGAAGGAGAGAGAGAAAGAGAGAGAGAGCTAAACAGTTACTAGCTGTTTAACTCTTGCGATAGAGCTAAATGTGGAGTAATCACAAATGTGGAGTTGTGACTATGCTCTTGAAGAGGTGATGATATTCAAACCAAATCACCATCCCTTGAAATCGGCACGTAGTTGTCCCTGGTTTTATCGGAGCTGGGATCTCCTTGTCCCCCAGCATCTAAATTGAAAGCTCTGCCCCGTATTGATAACGACCAATAGGCTGAGCGTCTGATAGGCTGCTGCAGCAGTGTGGTGCAATGTGGGATATGGCTAAGGAAGGGAAGCAGCAGCTGGATGGCTGGCTGGCTATGTGGGTGTGGCTAAGGAAGGAAAGCAGCATTTGGTTGGCTGGCTGGCTGGCTATGTGGGTGTGGCTAAGGAAGGGAAGCAGCATTTGGTTGGCTGGCTGGCTATGTGGATGTTGCTAAGGAAGGAAAGCAGCATTTGGTTGGCTGGCTGGCTATGTGAGTGTGGCTAAGGAAGGAAAGCAGCATTTGGTTGGCTGGCTGGCTGGCTATGTGGGTGTGGCTAAGGAAGGAAAGCAGCATCTGGTTGGTTGGCTGGCTGGCTATGTGGGTGTGGCTAAGGAAGGAAAGCAGCATCTGGTTGGCTGGCTGGCTGGCTGGCTATGTGGGTGTGGCTAAGGAAGGGAAGCAGAAGCTGAATGGCTGGCTGGCTATGTGGGTGTGGCTAAGGACGGGAAGCAGAAGCTGGTTGGCTGGCTGGCTATGTGGGTGTGGCTACAGAAGGGAAGCAGAAGCTGGTTGGCTGGCTGGCTATGTGGGTGTGGCTACAGAAGGGAAGCAGCATCTGGTTGGCTGGCTGGCTGGCTATGTGGGTGTGGCTACGGAACGGAAGCAGCCGCTGGATGGCTGGCTGGCTGGCGATGTGGGTGTGGCTAAGGAAGGGAAGCAGCAGCTGGCTGGCTGGCTGGCTATATGGGTTTGGCTAAGGAAGGAAAGCAGCATTTGGTTGGCTGGCTGGCTATGTGGATGTGGCTAAGGAAGGAAAGCAGCATTTGGTTGGCTGGCTGGCTATGTGGGTGTGGCTAAGGAAGGGAAGCAGCAGCTGGATGGCTGGCTGGCTATGTGGGTGTGGCTAAGGAAGGGAAGCAGCAGCTGGATGGCTGGCTGGCTGGCTATGTGGGTGTGGTTAAGGAAGGGAAGCAGCAGCTGGCTGGCTGGCTATGTGGGTGTGGCTAAGGAAGGGAATCAGCATTTGGTTGGCTGAATGGCTATGTGGGTGTGGCTAAGGAAGGGAAGCAGCAACTGGTTGGCTGGCTGGCTGGCTATGTGTGTGTGGCTAAGGAAGGGAAGCAGCAGCTGGTTGGCTGGCTGGCTGGCTATGTGGGTGTGGCTAAGGAAGGGAAGCAGCAGCTGGTTGGCTGGCTGGCTGGCTATGTGGGTGTGGCTAAGGAAGGGAAGCAGCAGCAGACAACAAAGGAAAAGAGCTACAAACCTCACCTCTTCATCCCCTGGAGTATAGCAAGAGCATCGGCTTCTCGCATCGGCTTCTCGCATCGGCTTCTCGCATCGGCTTCTCGCCTCCTTATTCTCTTCCCTCACCTCCCTCTCCTCTCCCTCTCTTCCCTCACCTCTTCATCCCCTGGAGTATAGCAAGAGCATCGGCTTCTCGCATCGGCTTCTCGCATCGGCTTCTCGCATCGGCTTCTCGCATCGGCTTCTCGCCTCCTTATTCTCTTCCCTCTCTTCCCTCTCCTCCCTCTACTCCCTCTACTCCCTCTACTCCTTATTCTCTTCCCTCTCCTCCCTCTCCTCCCTCTCTTCCCTCTCCTCCCTCTCTTCCCTCTCTTCCCTCTCCTCCCTCTCCTCCCTCTCCTCCTTATTCTCTTCCCTCTCTTCCCTCTCTTCCCTCTCCTCCCTCTCCTCCCTCTCCTCCTTATTCTCTTCCCTCTCTTCCCTCTCCTCCCTCTCCTCCTTATTCTCTTTCCTCTCTTCCCTCTCTTCCCTCTCCTCCCTCTCCTCCCTCTCCTCCTTATTCTCTTCCCTCTCTTCCCTCTCCTCCCTCTCCTCCCTCTCCTCCTTATTCTCTTCCCTCTCCTCCCTCTCCTCCCTCTCCTCCGTCTCCTCCTTATTCTCTTCCCTCTCCTCCCTCTCCTCACTCTCCTCCCTCCCCTCCCTCTCCTCCTGTTTCTAGGGTTGTGCCAGCGGAAGGCAGTCAGGGTGGTTAGAGACATGCATAGTCAGGCTCACTGTCTCTCATGTGTCTTGTTAATGTTATTTTCCCCTCATCTCTCTCTCTCTTCCCCCCCCCCCCCCCCTCTCTCTCAGGCTGGGCTGTGAAGCTGATGGTTGATATCAAGAGAGAACCAACGCCTTTCTCTTGCTGACAATTTCAACCACGTTGGTCTGATAGAGCCGCTCGATAGAGCGACCCGGTTGAAGGAATAAAAATGACAAGCATAATGGAGCGAGACATCGGAGCCGAGCCGACTATCGGGAAAGATCCGGCTTTGGGAGATTAAATCATTCATGCTATGAAATTACACATATTATCTCCACCTACCTCTCATATTATCTCCACCCACCCCTCATATTATCTCCACCTACCCCTCATATTATCTCCACCCACCCCTCATATTATCTCCACCTACCCCTCATATTATCTCCACCTACCTTTCATATTATCTCCACCTACCCCTCATATTATCTACACCTACCTTTCATATTATCTCCACCTACCCCTTATTATCTCCACCTACCTTTCATATTATCTCCACCTACCTCTCATATTATCTCCACCTACCCCTCACATTATCTCCACCTACCCCTCATATTGTCTCCACCTACCCCTCATATTATCTCCACCTATCCCTCATTATCTCCACCTACCCCTCATATTATCTCCACCTACCCCTCATATTATCTCCACCAACCCCTCATATTATCTCCACCTACCCCTCATATTATCTCCACCTACCCCTCATATTGTCTCCACCTACCCCTCATATTGTCTCCACCTACCCCTCATATTGTCTCCACCTACCCCTCATATTGTCTCCACCTACCCCTCATATTATCTCCACCTACCCCTCATATTATCTCCACCTACCCCTCATATTATCTCCACCTACCCCTCATATTATCTCCACCTACCCCTCACATTATCTCCACCTACCCCTCATATTGTCTCCACCCACCCCTCATATTGTCTCCACCTACCCCTCATATTATCTCCACCTACCCCTCATATTGTCTCCACCTACCCCTCATATTATCTCCACCTACCCCTCATATTATCTCCACCTACCCCTCATATTATCTCCACCTACCCCTCATATTATCTCCACCTACCCCTCATATTATCTCCACCTACCCCTCATATGATCTCCACCTACCCCTCATATTATCTCCACCTACCCCTCATATTATCTCCACCTACCCCTCATATTATCTCCACCTACCCCTCATATTATGTCCACCTACCCCTCATATTATCTCCACCTACCCCTCATATTATCTCCACCTACCCCTCATATTATCTCCACCTACCCCTCATATTATCTCCACCTACCCCTCATATTATCTCCACCTACCCCTCATATTATGTCCACCTACCCCTCATATTATCTCCACCTACCCCTCATATTATCTCCACCTACCCCTCACATTATCTCCACCTATCCCTCATATTATCTCCACCTACCCCTCATATTGTCTCCACCTACCCCTCATATTATCTCCACCTACCCCTCATATTATGTCCACCTACCCCTCATATTATCTCCACCTACCCCTCATATTGTCTCCACCTACCCCTCATATTATCTCCACCCACCCCTCATATTATCTCCACCTACCCCTCATATTATCTCCACCTACCTCTCATATTATCTCCACCTACCCCTCATATTATGTCCACCTACCCCTCATATTATCTCCACCTACCCCTCATATTATCTCCACCTACCCCTCATATTATCTCCACCTACCCCTCATATTATCTCCACCTACCCCTCATATTATCTCCACCTACCCCTCATAGTATCTCCACCTACCCCTCATATTATGTCCACCTACCCCTCACATTATCTCCACCTACCCCTCATATTATCTCCACCTACCCCTCATATTATCTCCACCTACCCCTCATATTATGTCCACCTACCCCTCATATTATCTCCACCTACCCCTCATATTGTCTCCACCTACCCCTCATATTATCTCCACCCACCCCTCATATTATCTCCACCCACCCCTCATATTATCTCCACCTACCCCTCATATTATCTCCACCTACCCCTCACATTATCTCCACCTACCCCTCATATTATCTCCACCTACCACTCATATTGTCTCCACCTACCCCTCATATTATCTCCACCTACCCCTCATATTATCTCCACCTACCCCTCATATTATCTCCACCTACCCCTCACATTATCTCCACCTACCCCTCATATTATCTCCACCTACCCCTCATATTATCTCCACCTACCCCTACCTCTCATATTATCTCCACCTACCTCTCATATTATCTCCACCTACCCCTCATATTATCTCCACCTACCCCTCATATTATCTCCACCTACCCCTACCTCTCATATTATCTCCACCTACCTCTCATATTATCTCCACCTACCCCTCACATTATCTCCACCTACCTCTCATATTATCTCCACCTACCTCTCATATTATCGTCACCTACCTCTCATATTATCTCCACCTACCACTCATATTATCTCCACCTACCCCTCATATTATCTCCACCTACCCCTACCTCTCATATTATCTCCACCTACCTCTCATATTATCTCCACCTACAGTGGGGAGAACAAGTATTTGATACACTCCCGATTTTGCAGGTTTTCCTACTGACAAAGTACAGTGGGGCAAAAAAGTATTTAGTCAGCCACCAATTGTGCAAGTTCTCCCACTTAAAAAGATGAGAGAGGTCTGTAATTTTCATCATAGGTACACTTCAACTATGACAGACAAAATGAGAAAAAAAATCCAGAAAATCACATTGTAGGATTTTTAATGAATTTATTTGCAAATTATGGTGGAAAATATGTATTTGGTCAATAACAAAAGTTTACCTCAATACTTTGTTATATACCCTTTGTTGGCAATGACAGAGGTCAAACGTTTTCTGTAAGTCTTCACAAGGTTTTCACACACTGTTGCTGGTATTTTGGCCCATTCCTCCATGCAGATCTCCTCTAGAGCAGTGATGTTTTGGGGCTGTTGCTGGGCAACACGGACTTTCAACTCCAGTATTATCCTCCTCACATCTCCCCTCATATTTGGGACGGCAGGTAGCCTAGTGGTTAGAGGCAGGTAGCCTAGTGGTTAGAGGCAGGTAGCCTAGTGGTTAGAGGCAGGTAGCCTAGTGGTTAGAGGCAGGTAGCCTAGTGGTTACAGGCAGGTAGCCTAGTGGTTAGAGGCAGGTAGCCTAGTGGTTAGAGGCAGGTAGCCTAGTGGTTAGAGGCTGGTAGCCAAGTGGTTAGAGGCAGGTAGCCAAGTGGTTAGAGGCAGGTAGCCAAGTGGTTAGAGGCAGGTAGCCTAGTGGTGAGAGGCAGGTAGCCTAGTGGTTAGAGGCAGGTAGCCTAGTGGTTAGAGGCAGGTAGCCTAGTGGTTAGAGGCAGGTAGCCTAGTGGTTAGAGGCAGGTAGCCTAGTGGTTAGAGTGTTGGACTAGTAACTGAAAGGTTGCTCGATCAAAACCCTGAGCTGACAAGGTAAAAATCTGCCGTTGTGCCCCTAAACAAGGCAGTTAAACCCCACTGTTCCTAGGATGTCATTGAAAAGAAGAGTTTATTCTTAACTGACTTGCCTAGTTAAATAAAGGTATAAAATTAAATCTCCCTCCATCTTTAAATGAGTGTTGCTTTGTTCCCATCACATCCTCATTGGTTCAGAAGGGAAACAAACCAGCTGTGTGTGTGTGTCTTTAAATGAGCGTTGATAGGTTCCCTTCTCATTAGTTTGATCGATGTCTTCATTTTATACTGGAATTCCTCTACATAATGGATAGCTTGTTTTACATACCTCTCTCATTCTGTAGTAGGAGTGCTGTTCTAGGATCAGTTTATCCCTCTCTCACTCTGTAGTAGGAGTGCTGATCTATGATCAGTTTATCCCTCTCTCACTCTGTAGTAGGAGTGCTGGTCTAGGATCAGTTTATCCCTCTCTCACTCTGTAGTAGGAGTGCTGGTCTAGGATCAGTTTATCCTTCTCTCACTCTCCAGGGCCTGTAGTAGGAGTGCTGATCTAGGATCAGTTTATCCCTCTCTCACTCTGTAGTAGGAGTGCTGATCTAGGATCAGTTTATCCCTCTCTCACTCTCCAGGGCCTGTAGTAGGAGTGCTGATCTAGGATCAGTTTATCCCTCTCTCACTCTGTAGTAGGAGTGCTGGTCTAGGATCAGTTTATCCCTCTCTCACTCTCCAGGGCCTGTAGTAGGAGTGCTGATCTAGGATCAGTTTATCCCTCTCTCCAGGGCCTGTAGTGGGAGTGCTGGTCTAGGATCAGTTTATCCCTCTCTCACTCTCCAGGGCCTGTAGTAGGAGTGCTGTTCTAGGATCAGTTTATCCCTCTCTCCAGGGCCTGTAGTAGGAGTGCTGGTCTAGGATCAGTTTATCCCTCTCTCACTCTCCAGGGCCTGTAGTAGGACTGCTGATATACAGTATTTATATCTCTCTTGAATAATATAAACTTGTAAATGCCTTATGAGTTTAGTTCAACTGTTGTTTCCCATTAGAACAAAACAAATTCAAGCTTTTTGTTACGCCAATGTTTGTAAACAATGTAAATGTTGTTGTTGTTGTTTTTAAAACACTGTACAGTGTCAAAACATGGTTGAAACTGTCATGTTGATATGATGGATGGTCAGTCCTGGTCATCCAACGCTCTCTGTCTATGAATTTGAGAGTGGTTGCAAGTGTCATGTTGATATGATGGATGGTCAGTCCTGGTCATCCAACGCTCTCTGTCTATGAATTTGAGAGTGGTTGCAAGTGTCATGTTGACATGATGGATGGTCAGTCCTGGTCATCCAACGCTCTCTGTCTATGAATTTGAGAGTGGTTGTTGCAACTGTCATGTTGATATGATGGATGGTCAGTCCTGGTCATCCAACGCTCTCTGTCTATGAATTTGAGAGTGGTTGAAACTGTCATGTTGATATGATGGATGGTCAGTCCTGGTCATCCAACGCTCTCTGTCTATGAATTTGAGAGTGGTTGAAACTGTCATGTTGATATGATGGATGGTCAGTCCTGGTCATCCAACGCTCTCTGTCTATGAATTTGAGGGTGGTTGCAACTGTCATGTTGACATGATGGATGGTCAGTCCTGGTCATCCAACGCTCTCTGTCTATGAATTTGAGAGTGGTTGAAACTGTCATGTTGATATGATGGATGGTCAGTCCTGGTCATCCAACGCTCTCTGTCTATGAATTTGAGAGTGTTTGCAACTGTCATGTTGATATGATGGATGGTCAGTCCTGGTCATCCAACGCTCTCTGTCTATGAATTTGAGAGTGGTTGCAACTGTCATGTTGACATGATGGATGGTCAGTCCTGGTCATCCAACGCTCTCTGTCTATGAATTTGAGAGTGGTTGCATTTCTCCAGACCCATCTCTCAGTTGTTTTAGTTTTTTACAGAAACAGAGAATAGGTTTGATTTTAATGTCAAGACTTCTAATGTAAATGCTCCCTATTTAACAACAGCACATGTGCTGTTTATACAAATCAATCTATAGATTGTGTGTTTTAATGTAAATAAAGATCACATGGGATTTAAAAAAAAACGTGATTTAACATATTGAAACGGTTATATCGGTTTCTATTTCAGAAGAGATGTTACACCATGTTACATTTTCTAACATCTAGGAATTTAGTTTGTTCAGTGTTGTTAATCTGGGTTGTGGTCATTATAATACACTAGACCCACCTAGCTGTGTGTTGTTAATCTGGGTTGTGATCATTATACTATACTAGACCCAACTAGCTGTGTGTTGTTAATCTGGGTTGTGATCATTATAATATTCTAGACCCACCTAGCTGTGTGTTGTTAATCTGGGTTGTGGTCATTATAATACACTAGACCCACCTAGCTGTGTGTTGTTAATCTGGGTTGTGATCATTATAATACACTAGACCCACCTAGCTGTGTGTTAATCTGGGTTGTGGTCATTATACTATACTAGACCCACCTAGCTGTGTGTTGTTAATCTGGGTTGTGATCATTATAATATTCTAGACCCACCTAGCTGTGTGTTGTTAATCTGGGTTGTGGTCATTATAATACACTAGACCCACCTAGCTGTGTGTTGTTAATCTGGGTTGTGATCATTATAATACACTAGACCCACCTAGCTGTGTGTTAATCTGGGTTGTGGTCATTATACTATACTAGACCCACCTAGCTGTGTGTTGTTAATCTGGGTTGTGATCATTATAATATTCTAGACCCACCTAGCTGTGTGTTGTTAATCTGGGTTGTGGTCATTATAATACACTAGACCCACCTAGCTGTGTGTTGTTAATCTGGGTTGTGATCATTATAATACACTAGACCCACCTAGCTGTGTGTTAATCTGGGTTGTGGTCATTATAATACACTAGACCCACCTAGCTGTGTGTTGTTAATCTGGGTTGTGATCATTATACTATACTAGACCCACCTAGCTGTGTGTTGTTAATCTGGGTTGTGATCATTATAATATTCTAGACCCACCTAGCTGTGTGTTGTTAATCTGGGTTGTGATCATTATAATACACTAGACCCACCTAGCTGTGTGTTGTTAATCTGGGTTGTGATCATTATACTATACTAGACCCACCTAGCTGTGTGTTGTTAATCTGGGTTGTGATCATTATAATACACTAGACCCACCTAGCTGTGTGTTGTTAATCTGGGTTGTGATCATTATAATACACTAGACCCACCTAGCTGTGTGTTAATCTGGGTTGTGATCATTATAATACACTAGACCCACCTAGCTGTGTGTTAATCTGGGTTGTGATCATTATACTATACTAGACCCACCTAGCTGTGTGTTAATCTGGGTTGTGATCATTATACTATACTAGACCCACCTAGCTGTGTGTTAATCTGGGTTGTGATCATTATACTATACTAGACCCACCTAGCTGTGTGTTGTTAATCTGGGTTGTGATCATTATACTATACTAGACCCACCTAGCTGTGTGTTGTTAATCTGGGTTGTGATCATTATAATACACTAGACCCACCTAGCTGTGTGTTAATCTGGGTTGGAATCATTATAATATACTAGACCACAGTCCTTACATCCTGTGTTTGTTGTTATTGAGCCTGACTGCGTTTCAGAAGGGAAACACACCCTAGTCTATTCTGCTCTGTGTGTGTGTGTGTGTGTGTGTGTGTGTGTGTGTGTGTGTGTGTCACACGTGCAGGCATGTGTGTTTGCGCGTGGCTGAGAAGCAAAACAAACCTTATGCGTCAGTCTTTCTTCTAATGTTGCTGAACTCAACAACTGGGTCATTCTGACCAGACTCACAGGAAAAACCAGGACCACTGATTTCACACACACACACACACACACACACACACACACACACACACACACACACACACACACACACACACACACACACACACACACACACACACACAGATGATTGCTCAATTTACCACATTGTGTAACTTGAGTCATATAAGGTACTCAAGACATTTCACTTTACATGTCCTTATAGGCAGGGTTGTGGCTGTATTCCTTGTTGTACTGTACTGTTGTGGCTGTGTTCCTTGTTGTACTGTACTGTTGTGGCTGTATTCCTTGTTGTACTGTACTGTTGTGGCTGTGTTCCTTGTTGTACTCTACTGTTGTGGCTGTGTTCCTTGTTGTACTGTACTGTTGTGGCTGTATTCCTTGTTGTACTGTACTGTTGTGGCTGTGTTCCTTGTTGTACTCTACTGTTGTGGCTGTATTCATTGTTGTACTCTACTGTTGTACAACAAGGAACACAGCCACAACAGTAGAGTACAACAAGGAACACAGCCACAACAGTAGAGTACAACAAGGAACACAGCCACAACAGTACAGTACAACAAGGAACACAGCCACAACAGTACAGTACAACAAGGAATACAGCCACAACAGTAGAGTAGAGTACAACAAGGAACACAGCCACAACAGTACAGTACAACAAGGAATACAGCCACAACAGTAGAATACAACAAGGAACACAGCCACAACAGTACAGTACAACAAGGGATACAGCCACAACAGTAGAGTACAACAAGGAATACAGCCACAACAGTAGAGTAGAGTACAACAAGGAACACAGAGTTTGACTAGTAACTGAAAGGTTGCTCGATCAAAACCCTGAGCTGACAAGGTAAAAATCTGCCGTTGTGCCCCTAAACAAGGCAGTTAAACCCCACTGTTCCTAGCATGTCATTGAAAATAAGAGTTTATTCTTAACTGACTTGCCTAGTTAAATAAAGGTATACAATTAAATCTCCCTCCATCTTTAAATGAGTGTTGCTTTGTTCCCATCACATTCTCATTGGTTCAGAAGGGAAACAAACCAGCTGTGTGTGTCTATCTTTAAATGAGCGTTGTTAGGTTCCCTTCTCATTGGTTTGATCGATGTCTTCATTTTATACTGGAATTCCTCTACATAATGGATAGCTTGTTTACATACCTCTCTCATTCTGTAGTAGGAGTGCTGGTCTAGGATCAGTTTATCCCTCTCTCACTCTGTAGTAGGAGTGCTGGTCTAGGATCAGTTTATCCCTCTCTCACTCTCCAGGGCCTGTAGTGGGAGTGCTGATCTAGGATCAGTTAATCCCTCTCTCACTCTCCAGGGCCTGTAGTGGGAGTGCTGATCTAGGATCAGTTAATCCCTCTCTCACTCTCCAGGGCCTGTAGTAGGAGTGCTGATCTAGGATCAGTTTATCCCTCTCTCACTCTCCAGTGCCTGTAGTGGGAGTGCTGATCTAGGATCAGTTAATCCCTCTCTCACTCTCCAGGGCCTGTAGTAGTAGGAGTGCTGATCAAGGATCAGTTTATCCCTCTCTCACTCTCCAGGGCCTGTAGTAGGAGTGTTGATCTAGGATCAGTTTATCCCTCTCTCACTCTGTAGTAGGAGTGCTGATCTAGGATCAGTTTATCCCTCTCTCACTCTCCAGGGCCTGTAGTGGGAGTGCTGATCTAGGATCAGTTTATCCCGCTCTCACTCTCCAGGGCCTGTAGTAGGAGTGCTGGTCTAGGATCAGTTTATCCCTCTCTCACTCTCCAGGGCCTGTAGTAGGAGTGCTGGTCTAGGATCAGTTTATCCCTCTCTCACTCTCCAGGGCCTGTAGTAGGACTGCTGGTATACAGTATTTATATCTCTCTTGAATAATATAAACTTGTAAATGCCTTATGAGTTTAGTTCAACTGTTGTTTCCCATTAGAACAAAACAAATACAAGCTTTTTGTTACGCCAATGTTTGTAAAAAATGTAAATGTTGTTGTTTTGTTTTTAAAACACTTTATAGTGTCAAAACATGGTTAAAACTGTCATGTTGATATGATGGATGGTCAGTCCTGGTCATCCAACGCTCTCTGTCTATGAATTTGAGAGTGGTTGCAACTGTCATGTTGATATGATGGATGGTCAGTCCTGGTCATCCAACGCTCTCTGTCTATGAATTTGAGAGTGGTTGCAACTGTCATGTTGATATGATGGATGGTCAGTCCTGGTCATCCAACGCTCTCTGTCTATGAATTTGAGAGTGGTTGCAACTGTCATGTTGATATGATGGATGGTCAGTCCTGGTCATCCAACGCTCTCTGTCTATGAATGTAGACAACAGTAGAGTAGAGTACAACAAGGAACACAGCCACAACAGTAGAGTAGAGTACAACAAGGAACACAGCCACAACAGTAGAGTACAACAAGGAACACAGCCACAACAGTAGAGTACAACAAGGAACACAGCCACAACAGTACAGTACAACAAGGAACACAGCCACAACAGTAGAGTACAACAAGGAACACAGCCACAACAGTAGAGTACAACAAGGAACACAGCCACAACAATATAGTATAGTACAACAAGGAACACAGCCACAACAGTAGAGTACAACAAGGAACACAGCCACAACAGTAGAGTACAACAAGGAACACAGCCACAACAGTACAGTACAACAAGGAATACAGCCACAACAGTAGAGTAGAGTACAACAAGGAACACAGCCACAACAGTAGAGTACAACAAGGAATACAGCCACAACAGTAGAGTATAGTACAACAAGGAACACAGCCACAACAGTACAGTACAACAAGGAATACAGCCACAACAGTACAGTAGAGTACAACAAGGAACACAGCCACAACCCTGCCTATAAGGACATGTAAAGTGAAATGTCTTGAGTATCTTATATGATTCAAGTTACACAATGTGGTAAGTTGAGCAATCATCCCCATCTCAGTGTGTGTGTGTGTGTGTGTGAATCACCGTTTTCCTTGCCTGCTTAATGGCATTTGCTTCTCGGTAAAACACAGACAACAGGCCTCCTGTCCTATCCTGTTATGTGACAGGGCCTTATTAGCTCAGAGACAACAACAGGTAGACACAACTGCCCTGGGGCTGCAAACAATGTGAACATCAACATGGACATGCTGACGCAGATATGGACACACACACACACACACACACACACAAATAGTATAACTGCCTTAATTTTGCTGGACACCAGGAAGAGTAGCTGCTGTCTTGACAGGAACTAATGGGGATCCATAATAAACCCCAGGAAGTGTAGCTGCTGCCTTGGCAGGAACTAATGGGGATCCATAATAAACCCCAGGAAGAGTAGCTGCTGTCTTGGCAGGAACTAATGGGGATCCATAATAAACCCCAGGAAGAGTAGCTGCTGTCTTGGCAGGAACTAATGGGGATCCATAATAAACCCCAGGAAGAGTAGCTGCTGCCTTGACAGGAACTAATGGGGATCCTTAATAAACCCCAGGAAGAGTAGCTGGCAGCCTTGACAGGAACTAATGGGGATCCATAATAAACCCCAGGAAGAGTAGCTGGCAGCCTTGACAGGAACTAGTGGGCATCCATAATAAACCCCAGGAAGAGTAGCTGCTGCCTTGGCAGGAACAAATGGGGATCCATAATAAACGCCAGGAAGAGTAGCTGTTGCCTTGACAGGAACTAATGGGGATCCATAATGAACCCCAGGAAGAGTAGCTGCTGCCTTGGCAGGAACAAATGGGGATCCATAATAAACGCCAGGAAGAGTAGCTGCTGCCTTGGCAGGAACTAATGGGGATCCATAATAAACTCCAGGAAGTGTAGCTGCTGCTGGGGGATGATACTGTACACTTGTTTAATACTGTATATCAAGATGATGAGTCTTCTCCCTCGGAGTGAGAGAGAGAGGAGTTAGAGAGAGAGAGGGAGAGAGACAGTCAAAGAAATTGCGAGAGAGAGAGAGACAGACAGAGTGAGAGAGAGAGAGAGAGAGAGAGAGAGAGATTGAAACATGGTATTTATGGTATAAAGGAGATGGAGGAGACGGACACACTGGTTGCCCTCTAGGTTACAGAGAGCTGGTAGTCCCCTCCACCAAATTACCAGGTGTGAAACAGGGAATGGACTCAGAGGGTATGCTAATTTGGTGTAGAGCAGACCTAACTCACTCTATGAAATTATTCAAAACCGGAACATTTTACACCTGGATAGATATTCAAAATAAAAAATATTGCTACCTAGATCCCCCCCAGTAGATCCCCCATACTATAACGATGACAGCTTTTCCATCTTGGAGAGGGAAATCTATCATTTCCAGGTCCATAGAAATGTACTAGCCTGTGGTGACCTAAATGCCAGTACTGGACAAGAACCTGACACCCTCAGCACACAGGGGGACAAACACCTACCTGCAGGTGACAGCATCCCCCCCCACCCACCCCCCCAACCCCAGATGATATACTGAACAAAATGATCAAAGATAACCAATTCAAATGGGTTATTCTTAAACTCTTCAACATTATTCTCAGCTCTGACATCTTCCCTAATATTTTGGAATCCAAGGCCTGATCATCCCAATCCACAAAAATGGAGACAAATTTGACCCCCAAAAAATACGCGTCAGCAGCCATCTCTGAAAGGTCCTCTGTCATCAACAGCTTCCTCAGTTTCCTCAGTGAAAACAAAATGACCTGAGCAAATGTCAAATTGCCTTCTTATCAAAATATCGTACGACAGACCACATATTCACCCTGCGCACCCTTATTGACAAACAAACACAAAACAAAAAAAACAAAAGCAAAGTCTTGCTATGCTTTGTTGATTTAAACATTTGGCATGAGGGTCTGCTATGCAAATTGATGGAAAGCAGTGTCGGGTGGGGGGGGGGGGAGCATATGATTTTATAAAATCAATGTACACTAACAACAAGTGTGCAGTTAAATTTGCTTTAAAACAGACAGATGCATTTCTTCGGGGCCGTGGGATGAAACAGGGATGCAGCTTGAGGCCCGCCCTCTTCAACATATACACTACATGGTCAAAAGCATGCTCTTCAAACATCATCCTCACTGAACTTCTGGAGAGAGTTTGCTGCACTGAAAGTAAAGGGGCTGAATAATTTTGCACGCCCAATTTTTCAGTTTTTGATTTGTTAAAAAAGTTTGAAATATCCAATAAATGTCGTTCCACTTCATGATTGTGTCCCACTTGTTGTTGATTCTTCACAAAAAAATACAGTTTTATATCTTTATGTTTGAAGCCTGAAATGTGGCAAAAGGTCGCAAAGTTCAAGGGGGCCGAATACTTTCGCAAGGCACTGTATATAATATGACATTTGTAATGTCTTTATTGTTTTGAAACTTCTGTATGTGTAATGTTTACTGTTAATTGTTATTGTTTATTTCACTTTATATATTATCTACCTCACTTGCTTTGTCAATGTTAACACATGTTTCCCATGCCAATAAAGCCCTGGAATTGAATTGAAATTGAATAGACAGAGAGAGACAGAGAGAGACAGAACTCCGCTCTTCATCTGGGGTGCTTGTCTCTAATTGGAGGGGGACAGATCTGTTGGCAGGTGGGAACAGATCTCCCAGGGGTTGTTGGGAAAAGAGTCAAAGAGTGACTCCCAATGGGAATGGGGTGCCATTTAGGAAACATAGAGTCTAAGCCCTGATATTCCAGCTCCCCTCCACTCTGAGTAGGCCTCCCATGCGGCTTGTTGATGTAAAGGAGGCTCACCTGAGCTGGGACTGAGAGCCTAGGGGCTGGGGGGCTGGGGGACTGGGATGTACCTGAGCTACGGCTGGGGGACAGGGGGGTCGGATATACCTGAGCTGGGACTGGGGGGTGGGATATACCTGAGCTGGGACTGAGAGCCTAGAGGGCTGGGATATACCTGAGCTAGGGCTGGGGGACTGGGGGGTGGGATATACCTGAGCTAGGGCTGGGGGACTGGGGGGGTGGGATATACCTGAGCTAGGGCTGGGGGACTGGGGGGTGGGATATACCTGAGCAAGGGCTGGGGGACTGGGGGGTGGGATATACCTGAGCTAGGGCTGGGGGACTGGGGGGGGGGTGGGATATACCTGAGCTAGGGCTGGGGGACTGGGGGGGTGGGATATAACTGAGCTAGGGCTGGGGGACTGGGGGGTGGGATATACCTGAGCAAGGGCTGGGGGACTGGGGGGTGGGATATACCTGAGCTAGGGCTGGGGGAATGGGGGGCTGTGGGACTGGGATATACCTGAGCTAGGGCTGGGGGACTGGGGGGTGGGATATACCTGAGCTAGGGCCGGGGGACTGGGGGGTGGGATATACCTGAGCTAGGGCTGGGGGACTGGGGGGTGGGATATACCTGAGCTAGGGCTGGGGGACTGGGGGGTGGGATATACCTGAGCTAGGGCTGGGGGACAGGGGGGTGGGATATACCTGAGCTAGGGCTGGGGGAATGGGGGGTGGGATATACCTGAGCTAGGGCCGGGGGACTGGGGGGTGGGATATACCTGAGCTAGGGCTGGGGGACTGGGGGGTGGGATATACCTGAGCTAGGGCTGGGGGACTGGGGGGGTGGGATATACCTGAGCTGGTGCTGGGGGGGTGCGATATACCTGAGCTGGTGCTGGGGGGGTGGGATATACCTGAGCTGGTGCTGGGGGGGTGGGATATACCTGAGCTAGGGCTGGGGGACTGGGGGGTGGGATATACCTGAGCTAGGACTGGGGGGTGGGATATACCTGAGCTGGGACTGGGGGGTGGGATATACCTGAGCTGGGACTGGGGGGTGGGATATACCTGAGCTGGGACTGGGGGGTGGGATGTACCTGAGCTGGAACTGGGGGGTGGGATGTACCTGAGCTGGGACTGGGAGGTGGGATATACCTGAGCTGGGACTGTGGGGTGGGATGTACCTGAGCTGGGACTGGGGGGTGGGATATACCTGAGCTGGGACTGGGGGGTGGGCTGTACCTGAGCTGGGACTGGGGGGTGGGCTGTACCTGAGCTGGGACTGGGGGGTTGGATATACCTGAGCTGGGACTGGGGGGTGGGATATACCTGAGCTGGGACTGGGGGGTGGGATGTACCTGAGCTGGGACTGGGGGGTGGGATATACCTGAGCTGGGACTGGGGGGTGGGATGTACCTGAGCTGGGACTGGGGGGTGGGATATACCTGAGCTGGGACTGGGGGGTGGGATGTACCTGAGCTAGGGGGGCTGGGATGGTTTAATGGTTTAATAAGAGAGATGGGAAGGTTATAGAGAGAGACAGAAACAGACAGAGAGAGAGCGAGAGAGAGAGGGATATGAAAGAAGGAGAGGGATCGAGAGGGGGGAGGACAGAGAGAGACAGAGAGGGAGAGAGAGAGAAAGGGAGAAAGAGAGAGAGAGAGAGAGTCTGGTTGAAAATTGGATTGCGGCTAAGTGGCTGACTCCTCCCCCAGAGTGTTTCTTCTCTTTTAATTGGACGTCAAGGCTTGAGCCACTTTTATCATGCAACGATGAGAGCAGAGGCTTGCTGAGTCTTCTGTTGCACCGTGTGTGTGTGTGTGTGTGTCTGTGTGTCTGTGTGTGTCTGTGTCTGTGTGTGTCTGTGTGTTTGACCAACTGGGGGTCAAATGCTATTTCTAGGGGGTTTAGGGTTAAGGTTAGAATTAGTTACACAAAAACAAGATAAATAAAACTTACCACCTGGGGAAGTCCAGGATCCAATTGCCGTTGGAGGTGTTTAGTCCCAGGGTCCTTAGCTTAGTGATGAGCTTCGTGGGCACTATGGTGTTGAACGCTGAGCTGTGGTCAATGAACAGCATTCTCACATACAGTGGGGAGAACAAGTATTTGATACACTGCCGATTTTGCAGGTTTTCCTACTTACAAAACATGTAGAGGTCTGTAATTTTTTTATCATAGGTACACTTCAACTGTGAGAGACGGAATCTAAAACAACAATCCAAAAAATCACATTGTATGATTTTTATGGTGTTCTTGGGGTTGTACTCATCCTTCTTCTTCCTCCAAACACGGCGAGTGGAGTTTAGACCAAAAAGCTCTATTTTTGTCTAATCAGAACACATGACCTTCTCTCATTCCTCCTCTGGATCATCCAGATGGTCATTGGCAAACTTCAGACGGGCCTGGACATGCGCTGGCTTGAGCAGGGGGACCTTGCGTGCGCTGCAGGACTTTAATCCATGACGGCGTAGTGTGACTAATGGTTTTCTTTGAGACTGTGGTCCCAGCTCTCTTCAGGTCATTGACCAGGTCCTGCCGTGTAGTTCTGGGTGGATCCCTCACCTTCCTCATGATCATTGATGCCCCACGAGGTGAGGTCTTGCATGGAGCCCCAGCCTGAGGGTGATTGACCGTCATCTTGAACTTCTTCCATTTTCTAACAATTGCGCCACCAAGCTGCTTGCCTATTGTCCTGTAGCCCATCCCAGCCTTCTGCAGGTCTACAATTTTATCCCTGATGTCCTTACACAGCTCCCTGGTCTTGGCCATTGTGGAGAGGTTGGAGTCTGTTTGATTGAGTGTGTGGACAGGTGACTTTCATACAGGTAACGAGTTCAAACAGGTGCAGTTAATACAGGTAATCAGTGGATAACAGGGGGGCTTCTTAAAGAAAAACTAACAGGTCTGTGAGAGACGGAATTCTTACTGGTTGGTAGGTGATCAAATACTTATGTCATGCAATAAAATTCTAATTAATTACTTAAAAATCATACCATGTGATTTTCAGGATTTTTGTTTTAGATTCCGTCTCTCACAGTTGAAGTGTACCTATGATAGAAATTACAGACCTCTACATGCTTTGTAAGTAGGAAAACCTGCAAAATCGTCAGTGTATCAAATACTTGTTCTCCCCACTGTGGGTGTTCCTTCTGTCCGGATGGGAAAGGGCAGTGTGGAGTGCAATAGAGATTGCATCATCTGTTGGGGCGGTATGTGAATTGGAGTGGGTCCAGGGTTTCCGGGATGATGATGTTGATGTGAGCCATGACCAGCCTTTCAAAGCGCTTCATGGCTACCGACGTGAGTGCTACGGGGCGGTAGTCCTTTAGGCGTGTTTCCTCCATGTTCTTGGGCACAGGGACGATGGTTGTCTGCTTGAAACATGTTGGTATTACAGACTCGGTCAGGGACAGCTTGAATATGTCAGTGAAGACACTTGCCAGGTGGTCCGCGCTCTGAGTACACGTCCATCCTGGTAATCCCAGCAGCCTTGTGAATGTTGACCTGTTTAAAACTACTTCAGGATCGGTGTCCCTTCCACGGGACAGTTGAGCTAACGTAGGCTAATGCGATTAGCATGAGGTTGTAAGTAACAAGAACAGGACATAGACATATCTGATATTGGCAGAAAGCTTAAATTCTTGTAAATCTAGCTGCACTGTCCAATGTACATTACTTATTACAGTGAAATAATGCCATGCTATTGTTTGAGGAGAGTGCACAGTTTTGAACATGAAAGTTATTAATAAACAAATTGGGCACATTTGGGCAGTCTTGACACAACACTTTAAACAGAAATACAATGGTTCATTGGATCAGTCTAAAACTTTGCACATACACTGCTGCCATCTACTGGCCAAAATCTAAATTGCAGCTGGGATGGAATAATACATTATGGCCTTTCTCTTGCATTTCAAAGGTGATGGTACAAAAGAAATGCAAAAATAACATTTGTTTTTTTCTTTGTATTATCTTTTATCAGATCTAATGTGTTATATTCTCCTACATTCCTTTCACATTTCCACAAACATCAAAGTGTTTCCTTTCAAATGGTACCAAGAATATATATATCCTTGCTTCAGGGCCTGAGCTACAGGCAGTTAGATTTGGGTATGTCATTTTAGGAGAAAATGGAAAAAAGGGGCAGATCCTTATTTAAGGTACTGTCATAACTAAAATACCACCTATGCAGGATTTAACAATTGAACTCTCCCCTGTCTACTGACCTAGTACACAGCAAGGGACTGTTCCTCAAACTCAATGGTAAGGGCCTTGCAGTAAAGCGGGATATCCCCAAAGTCGAGTGCCTCCCTCACCCTGAACCAATAAACCTGGTGCCTTTTCAGGATCGTCCGGGCCAGAGTTTCAACCTCAGCACACTGAATGGGCTGGCCGCCCTGGGTTGGCTTAGTCCAGACACGCCCCTCTTATAACTCCTACCAATGCACTCAGTACCTATAGTTGGGTCTCAGGCTCCTTTATACCAGCAACTCAGGTTCCCGATAGACTAACTAACCAGATGCTAAAATTACCCCCCCCCCCCCCCCCCCCCCCCTGGGTTGTGCTGTGGCGGAGATCTTTGTGGGCTATACTCGGCCTTGTCTCAGGATGGTAAGTTGGTGGTTGAAGATATCCCTCTAGTGGTGTGGGGGCTGTGCTTTGGCAAAGTGGGTGGGGTTATATCCTTCCTGTTTGGCACTGTCCGGGGGTGTCATCGGATGGGGCCACAGTGTCTCCTGACTCCTCCTGTCTCAGCCTCCAGTATTTATGCTGCAGTAGTTTATGTGTCGGGGGGCTGGGGTCAGTTTGTTATATCTGGAGTACTTCTCATGTCCTATCCGGTGTCCTGTGGGAATTTAAGTATGCTCTCTCTAATTCTCTCTTTCTCTCTTTCTTTCTCTCTCTCGGAGGACCTGAGCTCTAGGACCATGCCTCAGGACTACCTGGCATGATGACTCCTTGCTGTCCCCAGTCCACCTGGCCGTGCTGCTGCTCCAGTTTCAACTGTTCTGCCTGTGATTATTATTATTTGACCATGCTGGTCATTTATGAACATTTGAACATCTTGGCCATGTTCTGTTATAATCTCCACCCGGCACAGCCAGAAGTGGACTGGCCACCCCACATAGCCTGGTTCCTCTCTAGGTTTCTTCCTAGGTTTTGGCCTTTCTAGGTAGTTTTTCCTAGCCACCGTGCTTCTACACCTGCATTGTTTGCTGTTTGGGGTTTTAGGCTGGGTTTCTGTACAGCACTTTGAGATATCAGCTGATGTACGAAGGGCTATATAAATACATTTGATTTGATTTGATCAAGTCTATTTCAGAAACCTAGAGAAAAGCACTGGTATAACTCATTGATGACACAGGGATTCAGAACAATAAAGCAAGTTTATTCAAAGTTCCAGAAACAACCATAAAAAAATTCCAGATCAATCAACCAATCACAAATCAATATCACAAATCAACCAATCACAAATCAACCAATCACAAATCAATATCACAAATCAACCAATCACAAATCAATATCACAAATCAACCAATCACAAATTAATATCACAAATCAACCAATCACAAATCAATGATAAGATCAAATCAACCATGAATTAACTTTATAGATGCCTCCAGTGCCCTTTAACTAAACCATTAGTGGGATGTGCCAATAAAATGTTATTTGTCGATCACAATTTTATCAGAAGGATAATATTTAATGACAATAAGAACAAGAAAAACCTTCTACAATTTATAAACGGCTCTTTGTCTCCCCCTCAAGATGATCAGTCCCTCAGTTGGTGTCTAAAAAAAACTCTGTAACAGCTACATTAACACACTTCTGTCAATGAGGTCACCTTAACGATTCCTCCGAAAATGTTACTTTAAACCAAGTAGAATAAAAACCTTAAAATATCTCAAGCTAAAATGCGAAAGCAAAAATCTTGTTCCAGCAGTCGACAGGTTCTTCCAGCTCAAAGAGAGTCCGTTCTACCATCAGTCTTCCTGTCTGCTAACTCATTGTGGCTAACTCCTGCTCCAATGATGCATTAACACCTAATGCGGCATTTGCTCATGAGCTGCATTTTCAGCACCAACTAACCCCCCACCTCCTGCCTGGCTGTTCTGACCTGTGGATTTACAATTCAAGCTAGAAACCTCCATTACTGCACTACTTTAATCCTCCTTTCATATTTCACAATGTTTTCAACTTTCAACATTTAACATGTTTAACCTTTAATGATCATTACAATAAACTTCAGTCCCAATTCATTTCTTCTCTTTTTTTTCTTATTTTATTTAAATAAATGTAAATTATCTTATCTATGTTCATTCTTCTTTATTCTCTGTGTGTGAATGAAAGTGAAACTCCTTCATGAGTTTGTGTGTGTGTGTGTGTGTGTGTGTGTGTGTGTGTGTGTGTGTGTGTGTGTGTGTGTGTGTGTGTGTGTGTGTGTGTGTGTGTGTGTGTGTGTGTGTGTGTGTGTGTGTGTGTGTGGGTGTATGCAAGTGGGGCCTTCCTATCCAGGCCCTCTGTCACTAAAATGTCACAGAAAACTGGGTCCCTAGTGGTCCCTATATAGTGGTCCCTATATTGTGGTCCCTATATAGTGGTTCCTATATAGTGGTCCCTATATAGTGGTCCCTATATAGTGATCCCTATATAGTCGTTCCCCATAGTGGTCCCTATATAGTGGTCCTATATAGTGGTCCCTATATAGTGGTTCCTATATAGTGGTCCCTATATAGTGGTCCCTATATAGTGGTCCCTATATAGTGGTCCCTATATAGTG